>NC_057800.1:294363917-294411708 GCF_018294505.1 Triticum aestivum
GAGAACGAGATACATGTGACTCCTATCGGGATTTGTTGGCACATCTGGCGGTCTTGCTAGTCTTGTTTTACCATTGTCAAAATGTCTTGCAAACGGGATTCCGAGACTGATCGAGTCTTTCCAAGAGAAGGAATATCCTTCATTGATCATGAGATCTTGTGATGGGCTAAGTTGGGACACCCCTGCAGGGTATAAACTTTCGAGAGCCATGCCCACGGTTATGTGGAAGATGGGAATTTGTTAATATCCAGTTGTAGAGAACTTGACACTTGACTTAATTAAAATGCATCAACCGCGTGTGTAGCCGTGATGGTCTCTTTTCGGCAGAGTCCGGGAAGTGAACACGGTTTGGGTTATGTTTGAATGTAAGTAGTTTCAGGATCACTTCTTGATCACTTGTAGCTTCACGACCGTTGCGTGGCTTCTCATCTTACTCTTATTTGTGTATGTTAGCCACCATATTTGCTTAGCGCTTGCTCCAGCTCCACCTCCTTACCTTATCCTACCCATAAGCTTAAATAGTCTTGATATCGCGGGTGTGAGATTGCTGAGTCCTCATGACTCACGGATACTTCCAAAACAGTTGCAGGTGCCGATGATACCAGTGCAAGGTGATGCTACCGAACTCAAGTGGGAGTTCGATGATGACCTTGGTCGTTACTATGTTTCGTTTCATGATGATCATTAGTGGACCCCAGTTGGGATGATCGGGGATCTAGCATTCGGGGTTGTCTTCTTTTATTTTGATTCCGTAGTCGGACCTTGATTTGTACTCTGGATGATGTATGTTTAACTTGTTATTTGTGTGAAGTGGCGATTTTAAGCCAACTATTTATCCCTTTCCTATTAAGTACATGGAATTGTGTGAAGATTACCCCTCTTGCGACAAAACCACCATGCGGTTATGCCTCTAAGTCATGCCTCGATGTGTGGGAGATATAGCCACATCGTGGGCATTACAAGTTGGTAACCAGAGCCATCCCCGACGTAGGAGCCCCCTGCTTGATCGAATTCCTGACGTTGATGGGTTTAGAACAAAAAAAAATTGAGTCTTAGGAGTATTGAAGGAAATATGCCCTAGAGGAAATAATAAAGTTGTTATTTATATTTCCTTATATCATGATAAATGTTTATTATTTATGCTAGAATTGTATTAACCAGAAACTTAGTACATGTGTTAATACATAGACAAACTGAGTGTCACTAGTATGCCTCTACTTGACTAGCTCATTAATCAAAGATGGTTAAGTTTCCTAGCCATGGACAAAGAGTTTTCATTTCATTAACGAGATCACATCATTAGATAATGATGTGATTGACTTGACCAATCCCTTAGCTTAGCACGATTATCGTTTAGTTTGTTGCTATTGCTTTCTTCATAACTTATACATGTTCCTATGACTATGATATTATGCAACTCCCAAATACCGGAGGAACACTTAGTGTGTTGTCAAAAGTCACAACATAACTGGGTGGCAATAAAGATGCTCTACATGTGTCTCCGATGGTGTTTGTTGAGTTGGCATATATCGAGATTAGGATTTGTCACTCCGTGTATCGGAGAGGTATCTCAGGGCCCTCTCGGTAATGCACATCACTATACGCCTTGCAAGCAATGTGACTAATGAGTTAGTTAGGGGATGTTGCATTATGGAACGAGTAAAGAGACTTGCCGATAACGAGATTGAACTAGGTATTGAGATACCGACGGTCGAATCAGGCAAGTAACATACCGATGACAAAGGGAAGAAAGTATGTTGTTATGCGGTTTGACCGATAAATATCTTCGTAGAATAAGTAGGAGCCAATATGAGCATCCAGGTTCCGCTATTGGTTATTGACCGGAGATAACTCTCGGTCATGTCTACATAGTTCTTGAACCCGTAGGGTCCGCACGCTTAACGTTTGATGACGATCGGTATTATGAGTTTATGTGTTTTGATTTACCGAAGGTTGTTCTGAGTCCCGAATGAGATCACGGACATGACGAGGATTCTCAAAATGGTCAAGACATAAAGATTGATATATTGAAAGGTTATATTCGGACATCGGAAAGGTTCCGGGGGTCATCGGATAAATACCGGAGTACCGGGGAGTTACCGGAACCCCCCGAGGGGTCAATGGGCCTTCATGGGCCTTAGTGGAAATAGAGGGCAGCAAGGAAGCTGTGGGGCGCGCCCCCCCTAGGCCCAAACCGAATTGTTTTATGGCTTGGGGGCCGGCCCCCTCTTTCCTTCTCCCCTACTCCTCTTTCCTTCCCCTCCTAGTTGGACTAGGAAAAGGGGAACAAACTCCGAGTAGGACTAGGATTCCCCCCTTGGGGCGCACCCTATGAGGCCGCCGGCCCCCTCCCCTTGCTCCTTTATATACGGGGGCAGGGGGCACCCTAGAACAAACAAGTTGACATTGTTTAGCTGTGTGCAGTGCCCCCGTCCACTATAGTCCACCTCAGTCATATCGTTGCAGTGCTTAGGCAAAGCCCTGCGCCGGTAGCTTCATCATCACCGTCATCACGCCGTTGTGCTGGCGAAACTCTCCCTCGACACTCAACTGGATCTAGAGTTTGCGGGACGTCACCGAGCTGAACGTGTGCACATCGCAGAGGTGCCATATCTTCGGTGCTACCGCCGGCCACCATCCTAACACGTTGGTAGAACTAGTCTCGCACAATGAACAGGGTGGCTAGTGGGTGTGTGTTTCTCCAAATTTAGTTAAATCGGATTCAATGAACAGGGTTCTTTCTGAAGATAAAAAGCAATCACTATACCGCGTTGTGCTTTTTGATGCGTAGGTAAGAACGGTTCTTGCTAAGCCCGTAGCAGCCATGTAAAACTTGCAACAACAAAGTAGAGGACGTCTAACTTGTTTTTGCAGGGCATGTTGTGATATGATATGGTCAAGACGTGATGAGATATAAATTGTTGTATGAGATGATCATGTTTTGTTAAAGTTGGCGGCAACTAGCAGGAACTTATGGTTGTCTCTTTATTGCATAAGATGCAAGCGCCATATAATTGCTTTACTTTATCGCTATGCGATAGCAATAGTTGCAAAAGAAATAGTTGGCGAGACGACCATGTGACGACACGTTGATATAGATCAAGATGATGGAGATCATGGTGTCAGGCCGGTAACAATGGGGATCATGACGGTACTTTGGAGATGGACATCAAAGGCACAAGATGATGATGGTCATATCATGTCACATATTTTGATTGCATGTGATGTTTATCCTTTATGCATCTTATTTTGCTTAGTACGACGGTAGCATTATGGGATGATCACTTACTAAAATTTCAAGGTATAAGTGTTCTCCCTGAGTATGCACCGTTGCGATAGTTCGTCGTGCCGACACACCACATGATGTTCGGGTGTGATAAGCTCTACGTTCACATACAACGGGTGCACGCCAGTTTTGCACACGCAGAACACTCGGGTTAAACTTGACGAGCCTAGCATATGGAGATATGGCCTCGGAACACTGAGACCGTGATGAAGACATCAATACCATTGTTACACCCACAGCCCCTGCTGCTATACATACTGGACCAATTACTAGAGCTCGTGCACGCCAATTGAATTATCAGGTACTTTCGTTTCTTGGTAACAATTCTAATGTTCATGAGAATATGATGCTGCCTAAATTGGATACGTTTGTTTTGCTTACAAATTAAGGGCCTAGCTTGGACAAGAAAGATGAACCTTGGAGGAAGTTCAAGCATGAAGATGATGGCATGCGCAAGGGGCACAAGAACGGAGTTACAAGTGATGATTCCAGGACTTTGAAGCCACCATAATGAGTGCATGAAGCCTTGGACAAAATATACAAGATGCCACTTCATAAATTTCGTCCAGAGGCTATTCTAGGTGCTGCGTCACCTTATTTTTGGGCCAGTTCCATGTAATTTCGAAATACTTTATTATAGGCAGTTTTTAGAGTCCGTATGTGTGGGGAAACAAGAGTTAGGGTTGGTTTCGGACCCCTCCTCCAAGGGCCACGAAATTCCCCCCTCTCTTCTCCATATATACAGCATCGTTTAGACTTTGGGTTTTGTTTAGATTAAAAGTTCGCCATAGCTGCAACTTCGCGTACTTCGTTTGTGTCCAATGACCAGACCAAGACGTCACAGAACCCCACCTTCATTAATAAAGCTTTCCTCTTTTATTCGCAATATCCAGATTGCTATCTCAGTTTCTTACTTGCTCTTCGTTTGCTCACAGGAAATAGACACTCGTGGTCAGGTTGATCGTGCTCCGGCGTGGTCAATAACCCTCGGAAGTTGGTTTAGCGATTGCTAAGGCACGACGTCTTCGCACGTTCGTAGTCAGATCGTCAAAGTCGACTCCCACAGAAAACAATATCTATCTCATCGAAACATCGGGACACCTTTGCCTCTATCAAGTCGTATCAGATTTCTAGATTGCTCGGTGAGATTTTACAGTTTTTCGTAGTTTAAATCGAGTCTGTTCTTCATACCTACTGTAACACCCTCGATGCGACTATAGCTCCCACGTGTCGAGGCACGACTTAGAGGCATAATCGCATTGAAGGCATATGTCGCAAGTGAGGTAATCTTCACACAACCCATGTAATACATAAGGGAAAAAGATACATAGTTGGCTTACAATCGCCACTTCACACAATTACATGAATAAAGCATTACATCAACCAACACAATCAAGGTCCGACTAAGGAACCAAAATAGAAGAAGAACCCCAAAAGCGACAAAGGTCCCCGATCGACCCCAACTGGGCTCCACTGCTGATCGGCTAGAACGAAACAACATAAAGGACAAGATCTTCATCGAGCTCCTCCTGAGCTTGGTTGCGTCATCTGCACGGACTCATCGGCACCTGCAAGCTGGTGTTGGAAGTATCTGTGAGCCACGGGGGCTCAGCAATCTCGCACCCTCGCGATCAAGACTATTTAAGCTTATGGGTAAGGTAAAGGTATGAGGTGGAGCTGCAGCAAGCGACTAGCATATATGGTGGCTAACATACGCAAAAGAGAGCGAGAAGAGAAGGCAAAGCACGGTCGATAAAAGTATGATCAAGAAGTGATCCTATAGCAACCTACGTCAAGGATAACTCCAACACCGTGTTCACTTCCCGGACTCCGCCGGAAAGAGACCATCACGGTTACACACGCTGTTGATATATTTTAATTAAGGTCAACTTTAGGTTTTCTACAACCGGACGTTAACAAATTCCCATCTGCCCATAACCGCGGGCACGGCTTTCGAAAGTTCAAAACCCTGCAGGGTGTCCCAACTTAGCCCATCACAAGCTCTCACGGTCAACGAAGGAATAGACCTCCACCCGAGATGTGCCGATCAGACTCGGTATCCCGGTACAACAAGACATTTCGACAGGGTAAAACTAAACCAGCAACACCGCCCGAATGTGCCGACAAATCCCGATAGGAGCTGCACATATCTCTTTCTCAGGGCACACCGGATCGTCCAAACTTCCGGTAGGCCAGCCCAGAGTTGCCCCTGGTGGCCACCAGCGGCTGACAAGTTGGACCAACACTCAGAGGAGCACTGGCCCGAGGGGGTAAATAATGATGACCCTTAGGAGCGCGACTCCCAAGGGAAAAGAAAAGGCTAGGTGGCAAATGGTAAAACCAATGTTGGGCATTGCTGGAAGAGCTTTACTTAAGGCGAACTGTCAAGGGGTTCCCATTATAGCCCAACCGTGTGAGGAACGCAAAATCCGGGAACATAACACCGATATGACGGAAACTAGGGCGGCAAGAGTGGAACAAAACACCAGGCATAAGGCCGAGCCTTCCACCCTTTACCAAGTATATAGATGCATTAATTAAACAAGATATATTGTGATATCCCAACAAGTAAACATGTTCCAACAAGGAACGATCTCCATGTTCTAACAAGGAACAAACTTCAATCTTCACCTACAACTAACAACGCTATAAGAGGGCCTGAGCAAAGCGGTAACATGGCCAAACAACGGTTTGTTAGGACAAGGTGGGTTAGAGGCTTGGTTCAACAATATAGGAGGCATGATAAGCAAGTGGTAGGTATCGCAGCATAGGCATAGCAAAAGAGCGAGCAACTAAGCAAGCAAAGATAGAAGTGATTTCGAGGGTATGATCATCTTGCCTGAAATCCCGCAAGGAAGAAGAACGAGTACATGAAGAAGATAAACGGACGTAGTCGAACGGATCCTCACAATGCAACGTTATCGGATCCAACCTGAAGAAGCAACACCGGAAAAGAGCAAACAACATAGTAAACAACCACCACATAAACATGGCATGAAACGCAAACAAGTATGATGCATGTCCGGTTTAATGAGGCATGGCATGGCAAAGTGCACAAACAATCCTAAAAATTAAGTGGAGCTCAAACATGCAACGAGTTGCATATTGAAGAAAACACCACATGACTTATTTAGTTCTGTCTCGTTTATGTACCCAACAATATTAAATGTTGTTAGCATGGCAAGAGAGTGAAGCAAAGTAAAACTACCTATCTAGTCAAGTTTAAATGAGGCCGGAAGCAACGAACAACAATTTCGGTAAATCCCCATATCATATTTTAGATTTGGAACTGTTCTGCCCTAAACACAATTTTAGAGTTGTTTAACATGCAAATAAAGGTCACCATGTTAAACTAGGCAAAATTCCACCCCAATTACATATAAAGTTTATTAAATTCGGAGCTACGGTTGAATAGTTATGAATTAAATCATTTTAACATGGCATAGGAGCAAATTTAACCAAACAACATTTTAAGCATTTTAAACATAGATGAAAGTTGGATATTATTAATCTACACAAAATTCCGAGCAAGTTTCATATATAAAACATTTTAAACCGATGCACGGTTAGTGAGTTATTAGATGCATGAACTAGGAGGACTATTCTGCAAAACTGGCAATCCCTGGATAAATGGGCAAAATCGCTCAGTAGAAAAAAAACATGAATCGGGCCGAACCTGGGCAAGCCCAACAGCAGAAGGGAAAAAAATGGGGCGCTGGGTGCTCTCTCACCACGGGGCTTCGGCCCGACTGGAGGGGAAGCAGGCCGAGGCGGGGGCGGCGTGCTGGGCCGGATGGAGCTGGCCTGGGAGGCCAAGGCGGCGCTGGGCCTTGGCGCCTGCGACTGGAGAGGAGGCCTGGCGCTGGCTGCGGGAAGCTGGGCCGGCGATGCTGGGCCTTGGAGCTTCGGCCCATCCGGGGAGGAGGCGGAGGCGCTCGTCTCCCTCGATCCTGATGGGATCCCAGGAGGCAAGGGCGGCGGCGCCCGAGGTCAACGGCGAGGCGGCAGCGGCGGCTTGCCGTCGGGGAGGAGCAGAGGAGGCCCCTGAGGTGCGGATCCGGACGGGATCCGTCCGTTTCCGGCCGCGGTGGTGAAGATCCGGCGACGGAGGCAACGAGGCGGCGAGAGTCGGCGCCGGCGACGAGGCTCGGAGGCGGCGGCGGAGGAAGACTCGGGCGGCAGCGGATCTGAGTGGCGGCGGGGAGACTCGGGCGGCGGCGACCGATTGGGCTCCGTGGGTCCGATCCGGGCCCGGCGGGCCTGGCGCGGTGGAGGAGGAGAGAGAGGACGGCGGCGCTGACGTGGCACGCCGTGGTTGGTCGCGGCGGGCGGCGCGGACATGTCCGGCGCGGGAAGAAACGTCCGGCGGCGCGGATCTGAGAATTTTTTAGGGTTAGGGGAAGAATGAACCGCGAATTTCAGAGGGGGTGTATATATAGGCATAGAGGGAGCTAGGAGAGTCCAAATGAGGTGCGGTTTTCGGCCACGCGATCGTGATCGAACGACCGAGATGATGGAGCAGAGTTAGGTGGGTTTTGGGCCAAATTGGAAGGGTGTTGAGCTGCAACACACACGAGGCCTTCTCGGTCCCTCGGTTAACCGTTGGAGTATCAAACGAAGTCCAAATGATATGAAACTTGACAGGCGGTCTACCGGTAGTAAACCAAGGCCGCTTGGCAAGTCTCGGTTCAATCCGGAAATGTTTAATCCCCACACACAAAAAAAGCTCGAAATGACCACCGGAGGAGAACGAAGCGCCGGAATGCAAAACGAACAACGGGGAAAATGCTCGGATGCATGAGACAAACACGTATGCAAATGAAATGCGCATGATGACATGATATGCAATGCATGACACGCAAGCAATGACAAGGCAACAACAGCGAATAACTGAACGACACCTGGCACATCGGTCTCGGGGCGTTACAACACTCCACCACTACGAGAGGATCTCGTCCCGAGATCTAGAATGGCACCGGAGTGAAAAACGGAGGAGAAAGAGAATAGGTAAAACTAAGTTGCTTCTTTGACAAACGAGTGAAACCACGAACCTTGAAAAGATTAAGCCATTTCGAGAAAAGAATACAATGGGGATGAACAAAATTGAAAACACACCGATAGGAAGGAGGAACAAAGAAGAACAAATTCGTATAGCGCTCCGGTTGGGAAGAGATGCGAGACTTGATAAGGCAAAAAGAACTTGAGCAAAAGGGCACAACACTCCGGTTAAATGGATAAACCAAGAAAAGAACATGCTCTTGACAAGAGCAAGAAGAAGGTTTGAAGAGAGCAACAACACAATGCCTCCGGGAGAAAGAAATAGAAGATAGATAATTGAAATAAAAGAATGTTGAAGAAAATGCCAACTTTTGCCACAAAAGAGTTTGAAAAGGCATCTTAAGGAGAAGGGTCGAACGGAGTTGTTGGAAAGCCAACAACGAAAGAATAAACTTGATATGGTCTTATGGAGTACATCTCAAATTATGAGGTGACAACCTGCCACTCACGGGAAAAGAATTGTATTGGCATGAATAAGGAGACAAGAAGCTTATCGCCGGAAGGATAAAGAAGAGCTTGGGTCATTTATAAACAACATAGATAGCAACAAGCCATAGGGAAGGCTTTAGGTGAAATATAACCCAAGATAATTCCAATGACGAGATTGATGGATTTAAAGTACCTCATTCATAACAACATGTGAGTTATGAAACATGAACTCAAATTATTAAGAATGACGTAAGACCACCTCCAAAGATACGGTAGAAAGAAATTGTACTCCGGATAGCAAGATGAAGAAAGCTTGAGCTCCTTTGAAAAGAATCTCGATGAACACTTCGAAAAGGAAATAAATCCTCTATGAACCAACAAGTGGAACCTTCATGAAGAACTCCGGTAACAAAAGGATGATCAAACGGAAAGAAAGGGTAGTTGAAAACACAAGGTGGAACCTTGTACAGATTTAGATAGATCTCCGTGATTACATAATTGCGAGAGCTTGGAACTCCAGGAAAGAAAAAAAATGAGCACTTGAAACAAGAATAAGTATGACGAACCACTCCGGAAAACAAGAATTGAATAAACTCGATGAAACAAGGATAAGAATTACATTATGCGTATCCTTCACCAATCTAAAATTGATGACAAACAACGGATTTGGCATACTACTTACTCTCGAAGAAAGGATTAAGATAGATATCGCGCCAACTTGAGAAGGTCTTCAACGAAACACCGGTGGAATTGAAACAACGGATGAATTGATAAGTAAGAGAACTCTTGAACGAACCACCGTTAGAATTAAAATAAACGAAGTAAAGGGATGAATCACCGGTTAGAATTAGCAAATACACGAAGATGCTTGAGAGGATTTAGATACATGAGAACGACGAGATCACGAGCCGATTAAAGATCACTTGAACGAAGCACCGGTATGATTTAGGGTATGCGAGCTGAAAGCTGGACTGAATCAATCTTAGATGATGGGCTCCGGATAATCCGACAGAAAAATACTCTGAATTACTCCAGATGAGTGAAAAGAATTCTGACAATCGAAAACAACTATGAGAGGTTCATATCGCTAGAACCACGAATCTTGAAGAGAAAGGAGCAAGATTAAAGAGAAACTCTTCTTCGGTCTTCAAAATATGAGAATGATGATGATAAACACCATCAAGAATCGTTTAGGCACTACGGAAGAATCAAAAGCGAAGAGATTGAGCCAATGATGAAAAGAATTCGACAGATCTTGGAGGGAGGCATTTGACTGATGATAAATCATTCTTACGTCAAACTTCAAAAAGAAGATTTGAGGATAGCTCCGGGAAAAATAAGAAGAGTCAGGTAAGATCCTGGGAAAAGACCTGTGGGCTAGGGCCCACTGAAAAGAAACACCGTTGAACGATTTGAGAGAGAAAACACCGATTGAATTAAATGGCTTGATTGAGATAACAACCTCAAAAGATCTTGAATGAATGCAGAGTGGAAAACACGAATCTTCTGAGATATCTTGAGCACTCGGGAACAATTAAATGGTGAGAAGTGAATGAATATGAGGTGCACCGGCATGAGAAGATATTTGAAACAAGGAAAAAGATATGATCAACACCGAAAGCTTGAATTGGTTCCACTGGAGAAGAAAAGAATGAAGAATGACGAACTAGTAGAACATCTCCTTGAGAACCACCGGGTAAGAATATTGATGAAAAAGAATGGAGTGACTTCGCATGAATTGAATGGATACCCGATGAAGAAATCTGGGTCCTCGAAGAAACAAAAAGGAAGGGAGGGTGGGAAAAAGAAAGACAACTTGGAGATGGATGAAACGAACGCCGTTGAGAGAGCTGATACTTGATCTTGCAGATGTTGAAATGATCGGATCACTTGAGGAGAGACACACCGGTTGAAAAGAAATTGAAATGAGAAACTCGATGATCGAAAAGGATTAGTATTCACATAGGAATATGAGAACACCATTTGGGGAAGGTATGGAATCAACATTTGACTTCGAAGCAACTCGAATACCACAACTCAATACAAAAACAAAGGGATTGGCTTGCAGAATAAGCCGGAACAAACATATGATAGAGATTTCGTCCGAAGTTTTCGTGGTGGGGCCTACACGGGCTCGATCGTACAGCACCATCATGTACAAGGTAGTGCACATGACATACAAAGCGGCCCCGAGTCGGCATAGCCAAGGACTCTTTAAGACACAATGAGACCACTGTAAAACCGACCGTGAATAGGCGGACCACTAGACGTCGAACCCCAATTTTCATATCATACATCTGTCGGAAAGATATCCTAAGAGCTACTTGAATTCCCACTTATAAACTCCCGAAACTTTCCCAGTTATGCAATCAGGTGTTGGGGATACAGGGGAAGCATAATATCTCACCCAAATCTAGCAAATCCTACATTCAGCTGTATCCATCCTTCAACACATAACCAAGAAACCTTCGGAAATCATCTACCTCAACCTTCGAAAAGCATCCGTTATACACGTTATGGCGATACTCCCGAACTCCCGCCCCAGTACTGGGTGGCGTCGAGGTTATCTCACCAACGAACTGCATAAAAGAGATTTTCGATGTCGGCGTACTAAACTCAGGTATTCTAGAACTGCAACGATAAAATTATGACGACAACACCTCAGAGCTCAACTCCCCGGGACACTTCCACTAAACCCCTGACAGGAGGCACCAAGACAATGTTCTCATCATAAAACCATCGAAACGATTCCAAGATACCCGCGTGATCCTAGAAAAAAATTTAGTGAAATTTTGAGAAGAGAAGAGTCAAAACTCTACGTCAGGAAGCCTTACCAGAGCGATGAAGGGACTGGGGAGTAAAAACAATTCCTAAACTCTCCGATATACAATTCCTAGAAGACTCAAAACATTTTTCTAGACACAACTCGACCTCTAATAACAATCAAGCAATGGGGCTCCTAAGGTCGGGGAATGCTCTGATACCAACTTGTATCACCCTCGATGCGACTATAGCTCCCACGTGTCGAGGCACGACTTAGAGGCATAATCGCATTGAAGGCATATGTCGCAAGTGAGGTAATCTTCACACAACCCATGTAATACATAAGGGAAAAAGATACATAGTTGGCTTACAATCGCCACTTCACACAATTACATGAATAAAGCATTACATCAACCAACACAATCAAGGTCCGACTAAGGAACCAAAATAAAAGAAGAACCCCAAAAGCGACAAAGGTCCCCGATCGACCCCAACTGGGCTCCACTGCTGATCGGCTAGAACGAAACAACATAAAGGACAAGATCTTCATCGAGCTCCTCCTGAGCTTGGTTGCGTCATCTGCACGGACTCATCGGCACCTTCAAGCTGGTGTTGGAAGTATCTGTGAGCCAAGGGGGCTCAACAATCTCGCACCCTCGCGATCAAGACTATTTAAGCTTATGGGTAAGGTAAAGGTATCAGGTGGAGCTGCAACAAGCGACTAGCATATATGGTGGCTAACATACGCAAAAGAGAGCAAGAAGAGAAGGCAAAGCACGGTCGATAAAAGTATGATCAAGAAGTGATCCTATAACAACCTACGTCAAGCATAACTCCAACACCGTGTTCACTTCCCGGACTCCGCCGGAAAGAGACCATCATGGTTACACACGCTGTTGATATATTTTAATTAAGGTCAACTTTAGGTTTTCTACAACCGGACGTTAACAAATTCCCATCTGCCCATAACCGCGAGCACGGCTTTCGAAAGTTCAAAACCCTGCAGGGGTGTCCCAACTTAGCCCATCACAAGCTCTCACGGTCAACGAAGGAATAGACCTTCACCCGAGACGTGCCGATCAGACTCGGTATCCCGGTACAACAAGACATTTCGACAGGGTAAAACTAAACCAGCAACACCGCCCGAATGTGCCGACAAATCCCGATAGGAGCTGCACATATCTCTTTCTCGGGGCACACCGGATCGTCCAAACTTCCGGTAGGCCAGCCCATAGTTGCCCCTTGTGGCCACCGGTGGCTGACAAGTTGGACCAACACTCAGAGGAGCACTGGCCCGAGGGGGTAAATAATGATGACCCTTAGGAGTGCGACTCCCAAGGGAAAAGAAAAGGCTAGGTGGCAAATGGTAAAACCAATGTTGGGCATTGCTGGAAGAGCTTTACTTAAGGCGAACTGTCAAGGGGTTCCCATTATAGCCCAACCACGTGAGGAACGCAAAATCCGGGAACATAACACCGATATGACGGAAACTAGGGCGGCAAGAGTGGAACAAAACACCAGGCATAAGGCCGAGCCTTCCACCCTTTACCAAGTATATAGATGCATTAATTAAACAAGATATATTGTGATATCCCAACAAGTAAGCATGTTCCAACAAGGAACGATCTCCATGTTCTAACAAGGAACAAACTTCAATCTTCACCTGCAACTAACAACGCTATAAGAGGGGTTGAGCGAAGCGGTAACATGGCCAAACAACGGTTTGCTAGGACAAGGTGGATTAGAGGCTTGGTTCAACAATATAGGAGGCATGATAAGCAAGTGGTAGGTATCGCAGCATAGGCATAGCAAAAGAGCGAGCAACTAAGCAAGCAAAGATAGAAGTGATTTCGAGGGTATGATCATCTTGCCTGAAATCCCGCAAGGAAGAAGAACGAGTACATGAAGAAGATAAACAGACGTAGTCGAACGGATCCTCACAATGCAACGTTATCGGATCCAACCCGAAGAAGCAACACCGGAAAAGAGCAAACAACATAGTAACCAACCACCACATAAACATGGCATGAAACGCAAACAAGTATGATGCATGTCCGGTTTAATGAGGCATGGCATGGCAAAGTGCACAAACAATCCTACAAACTAAGTGGAGCTCAAACATGCAACGAGTTGCATATTGAAGAAAACACCACATGACTTATTTAGTCCTCTCTTGTTTATGTACCCAACAATATTAAATGTTTTCAGCATGGCAAGAGAGTGAAGCAAAGTAAAACTACCTATCTAGTCAAGTTTAAATGAGGCCGGAAGCAACGAACAACAATTCCGGTAAATCCCGATAGCATATTTTAGATTTGGAATTGTTCTGCTCTAAACACAATTTTAGAGTTGTTTAACATGCAAATAAAGGTCACCATGTTAAACTAGGCAAAATTCCACCCCAATTACATATAAAGTTTATTAAATTCGGAGCTACGGTTGAATAGTTATGAATTAAATCATTTAAACATGGCATAGGAGCAAATTTAACGAAACAACATTTTAAGCATTTTAAACATAGATGAAAGTTGGATATTATTAATCTACACAAAATTCCGAGCAAGTTTCATATATAAAACATTTTAAACCGATGCACGGTTAGTGAGTTATTAGATGCATGAACTATGAGGACTATTCTACGAAACTGGCAATCCCTGGATAAATGGGCAAAATCGCTCAGTAGAAAAAAAAACATGAATCGGGCCGAACTTGGGCAAGCCCAACAGCAGAAGAAAAAAAATGGGGCGCTGGGTGCTCTCTCACCACGGGCTTTGGCCCGGCTGGAGGGGAAGCAGGCCGAGGCGGGGGCGGCGCGCTGGGCCGGATGGAGCTGGCCTGGGAGGCCAAGGCGGCGCTGGGCCTTGGCGCCTGCGACTGGAGAGGAGGCCTGGCGCTGGCTGCGGGAAGCTGGGCCGGCGATGCTGGGCCTTGGAGCTTCGGCCCATCCGGGGAGGAGGCGGAGGTGCTCGTCTCCCTCGATCCCGATGGGATCCCAGGAGGCAAGGGCGGCGGCGCCCGAGGTCAACGGCGAGGCGGCAGCGGCGGCTTGCCGTCGGGGAGGAGCACAGGAGGCCCCTGAGGTGCGGATCTGGATGGGATCCGTCTGTTTCCGGCCGCGGTGGTGAAGATCCGGCGACGGAGGTAACGAGGCGGCGAGAGTCGGCGCCGGCGACGAGGCTCGGAGGCGGCGGCGGAGGAAGACAAGGGCGGCGGCGGATCTGAGTGGCGGCGGGGAGACTCGGGCGGCGGCGACCGATTGGGCTCCGCGGGTCCGATCCGGGCCCTGCGGGCCTGGCGCGGTGGAGGAGGAGAGAGAGGATGGCGGCACTGACATGGCACGCCGTGGTTGGTCACGGCGGGTGGCGTGGACATGTCCGGCATGGGAAGAAACGTCCGGCGGCGCGGATCTGAGAATTTTTTAGGGTTAGGGGAAGAATGAACCGCAAATTTCGGAGGGGGTGTATATATAGGCATAGAGGGAGCTAGGAGAGTCCAAATGAGGTGCGTTTTTCGGCCACGCGATCGTGATCGAATGAACGAGATGATGGAGCAGAGTTAGGTGGGTTTTGGGCCAAATTGGAAGGGTGTTGAGCTGCAACACACACGAGGCCTTCTCGGTCCCTCGGTTAACCGTTGGAGTATCAAACGAAGTCCAAATGATACGAAACTTGACAGGCGGTCTACCGGTAGTAAACCAAGGCCGCTTGGCAAGTCTCGGTTCAATCCGGAAATGTTTAATCCCCACACACAAAAGAAAGCTCGAAATGACCACCGGAGGAGAACGAAGCGCCGGAATGCAAAACGGACAACGGGGAAAATGCTCGGATGAATGAGACAAACACGTATGCAAATGAAATGCGCATGATGACATGATATGCAATGCATGACACGCAAGCAATGACAAGGCAACAATAGCGAATAACTGAACGACACCTGGCACATTGGTCTCGGGGCGTTACACCTACAGCCCACGAAAAAAAGCCAAAAAAAATTATGGTTAGTTCATCATATCCGAACCAATCTGAGCCTTTGCATACTCTTTTCAGTATTTCGCTTTGTTGAATTTGCGGTTGCATCGTCGTGTCTAGTTGCTGGTCTTAGAGTCTAGTCTTTTAGAGTTTCCAGTTCTGGTCATAAGTTGCCACGCCGCCGCCGCACCATCATCTTCGCCCCTGCCATCTACCACCACCATTCCGTATCCATATACCATCATCAATCTGTATCTATATACCACCACCAATCCGTATCCATATACCACCACCAATCTGTATCCATATACCACCATCGCTGCCATATCCTACCCCCATATATCCACCACCAATCTGAGTTCCTTTCATATTAGGTTTGCTTTCGAGATCCGTCTAATTTCCGATTCGTGTTACCTTGCCTGAGTAGGTTTCAAAAAGAAAATTCACAGGAAATTTTTTTCCCTATCCTATTTTTAGGCTTTTCTGAGTCTTTTGAGCCACGTGCCATCATAGTGATTTTTTGTCCAACTTTTTCGTTGTCGCTGCCCTGATTTCCAAAAAAAATTAAAAAAAATTCGTGTCCATCCTGTCAGTTTGATGAGTGAAGAGTTTTGAAACACTCGCCATTATAGTGATTTTTCGCAAAAAAAAGAGGAGCGCCAAAAAAACAAAGCGAAAAAGAAATTCTAGAGTGTGCTTTCCCTTGTTTACGTGCAGCGCCGTGATCTTGTTTGTGTTCTAGGCTCGCGTCTCTTGCACGGTCTAGCCTAGGACCAACACAGTACCGTCTTTGAGCGTTTATTCAACTTTGCATCTCTGAATTGATTATTGCTGACCCTTTTTGCTACCAGATTATAAGCCTTCCCACCTCCACATACATCTACGTCGTGCGTTTGATTTTCCCTGGTAATCGCTCTATCCAAGCTTTGAGAGTTTTGACTACGACGGGTGCTGTTCACCGCCTGTTGCTGGGTAAGAACTGGTAAAAATTTGAGATTTGCTTGACGGATTTGTGACACCCACCACCACCTCTTGTTAGTAGTCAGTAGGATCATATTCTTGTGTGTTTCTATTGCTGCTAACCATGGCAGGATCACAAGCCGACGAGACTTACTGGGAGAACATGACGAATAAGGAGTTGCATGATAAATTTCAGCAAATGATGAGTGGACAGGTGCAAGATGGCTAAACAGATTTGAAGAGGCCATGGAGAATATAGATGGCATGGAGAAGACGTTCGAAACAAAGCTCGATAACAAGTTTAATGAATTTCTCGGGTGTCTTCCACCACCACCACCGGCTGCCCCTAACGCACCTCTACAACAACAACAATAACAACAACAACGTCGCTTTCCAAATCAAGTGGGATGAGCACAACACATTCCCATAGACCCTGGGCAAAATTCTGGTGCCGCTGTTGATGCTTTTGTCGCTCCTACTCCTACTGTAGATGTGGAGGACCATTACGAGGATGAGTTTGATCAAAATCAGAACTACGTGCAACCACCAGCACCACCACCACCAGGTCGTCCTCAGGTATATCATCGCAACGGTAGGGCTGCACCACCATATGAGGTACGAGATCATGACCATCTTCCTAAACTGAAATTGAATATTCCACCATTTGAGGGTAGATATGTTCCTGATATATATCTTACTTGGGAGTTAGAAACTAAACAACGTTTTACATGTTTACAATATCCTGAGGAGAGACGTGTTCCTGCTGCTGTTTGTGGTTTCACTAGCTTCGCATGTGTTTGGTGGTCTGAACATTGTAGATTATATCCTATTCCAACTACTTGGGCTGCTTTGAAAATTGCTATGCGTACTCATTGGGTTCCACCATATTATCAACGTGAATTACTTCAAAAAATGCAGCGTTTAAGACAAGGAAAAAATTCTATACAAGAATATTATCAGGAATTACACACTGGCATGATTAGATGTGGTATTGTTGAGGAGAATGAAGCTATGCTTGCATGTTTTATGTGTGGATTAAATAGAGAGATTCAGACCATTCTAGAGTATAAGGAGTATACTAATATCACTCGTTTATTCCATCTTGCTTGTAAAGCTGAACGTGAAGTGCAGGATCGACAGGCATTGGCGCGAACTAACTTTTCTGCAGGTCGATCTTCATCATGGACACCACGTGCATCCTCTACTTCCAATACACCAGCACCTCCATCAGGTGCCACCTCCAGCCGTGATACAAGAAAGCAGGCACAACCACCATCGAGGGAGTCCTGGATTATGGGGTCTCCGGACAGCCGGACTATGTCCATTGGCCAGACTGTTAGACTATGAAGATACATGATTGAAGACTTCATCTCATGTCCGGGTGGGACTCTACTTGGCGTGGAAGGCAAGCTAGGCAATACGGATATGGATATCTCCTTTTTGTAACCGACCTTGTGTAACCCTAACCCTCTCCGGTGTCTATATAAATCGAAGGGTTTTAGTCCGTAGGACAACAACCATAACATACAATCATACCATAGGCTAGCTTTTAGGGTTTAGCCTCTCTGATCTCATGGTAGATCTACTCTTGTACTACCCATATCTTCAATATTAATCAAGCAGGACCTAGGGTTTTACCTCCATCGAGAGGGCCCGAACCTGGGTAAAACATCGTGTCCCCTGCCTCCTGTAACCATCCGGCCTAGACGCACAGTTCGGACCCCATACCCGAGATCCGCCGGTTTTGACACCGACATTGGTGTTTTCGTTGAGAGTTCCGTTGTGCCATCGCCATCAGGAAGGATGTCTCATCCCGTCTTTAAAGATGGCACTGTTACTAACGGAGCTTTGGCTATCGGCCAAACTCTCCGGCTAGGTGGTTTTCTTATGACCGCCTGTTCAGCCACTGCACCGACGATGACTTCTCGGGTCGTCGAAAGCAATCTTCACGTCAGCTCGGAACTCGCTGAGCAGTTAGATCCAATGGAGCTCTCTTCCTTGAACGAGCTCTTGGATCGCTTCGCCGCCCTGGGAGTCGCTATAGACTACGATCAAATTGGGCCTAAACCCGATCTAAGAGAGACCAACTCTCCCCAGGGCACCCATCACGTTGCAGTGGTGGAGGAACAATGCGGCAACCCCTCATCTATCTTAAGGACTAGCTATGTCCGGATTCCCGATCCCTCGAAGCCGGATACCCGTGGAGGGGAGGACGTCACTCAAGGCCTGAACCTAGAATCAGGCAGTGGGCTAGATTTATCGGGAAACATCCAAGAATCCAAACTTCCGACTTCGAAACTCCTTGGCCCCTGAGTCTCAGATTGGGTGAGGATTCGGATTCAATTCCACCCACCCACCCAAACATACGTGATCTATCCCAAATTAGGCAAGACCCGAAGAAACAGTACACCATTACTGGGCCAGATTCCTCCTGGTCATGAACAGGATAAAGGACTGCAGCGAGGAAGACGCAATTTCATTCTTTTGCAATAATTGCACGGACAAGGGAATCCTCAACACCATAAGTCGCCACGAAATTACACGCTTTGCTGACTTGGCGTCCATAGTACGAAAGTACTGTGCGATGGAAAGCGCCTGGAAAACCGAAATAAAATTTTGGGATAATCCGGCCCTGAACACAAACCCAGTCCGAAATAAAAGGGTGCATTATCACAATACACCTAGGTTAACTACCAAAAAGCAAAAGCCCTCTACGGGGCAAGGAACCGTACTGGAGGGATGGCTCAACGGACCCTGCAAAATTCATAGTACAGCGGATGACATACCAACGCACAGCCTTAGAGCATGTTGGATACTACGGCAGGTGGCCAAAAGTGGTGAGGATCTACTCCTCCCAAATACCACAGAGCACCATCCCGTGGACAACAATACAGTGTTAACAGTCTTTGAGACCTTCGTGTCAAATAACAGAAGCAAGCGAACACTCCGCAGCATGGCTGAAATCTGCCACATAGCAGAAATAAATCCTTGGAGTGACACGTCTATTACCTTCAATGCCAGTGATGAACCTAAATTCCGAACAGCCCGAGCACCAGCCGCACTGGTCCTCAGTCCAATCGTGGACGGCTTTCGACTCACCAAGGTACTCATGGACGGCGATAGTGGATTAAACCTCATCTATGAGGAAACTCTTCAAAAGATGGAAATAGACTGGAGCCGCATTGAGCAAAGTAGCACAACCTTTAGAGGAACCATCCCCAGTCGGGAAGCACGCTGTGCTGGGAAAATCACACTAGATGTGGTATTCGGCACGCCAGATAATTACAGGTCCGAAGAAATCACATTCCAAGTGGCCCTGTTTAGCAGTGGATACCACGCCCTACTAGGGTGGGAGGCGTTTACAATCTTCCAAGCCATACCCCATTACGGGTACATGAATCTCAAAATGCCCGGGCCCAACGGAATCATCACTCTTGCTAGTGATCTGGACATAACACTCCGCGCCGAAAATAAGACAGCTGCACTGGCCCTTGAGGCACTATCCGAAGCCCTAGCGGCCGAGGAACTAACTGTGCTGCGCTTCACGGTGAACAGGGACGACGTGATACTCGATAAAAGATCCAAGTCCACCTCCTTTAAACCGGCGGACGAAATAGTCAAATTCCAAGTCCATCCAACGAACCCTACAAAAACAGCTTCCATCAGGGCACAATTAAACCATCATGTCGACACCACACTGCGAGAGTTCCTATGCGAGAATTGGGACATTTTTGCCTGGCATCCTTCAGACATGCCAGGAATCCCACGCAGGCTGGCTGAGCACAGCCTAAATATCCTAAAAGGATTCAAGCTAGTCAAGCAGGCTCTTCGACGTTTCTCGGAACCTAAGAGACAAGCCATGGGAGAGGAACTAGCCAAGCTATTGGAGGCCGGATTCATCAGAGACATAAAACATCCGGACTGGCTAGCAAACCTGGTGATGGTACCAAAGAAGGACAAATCCTGGCGCTTGTGCGTCGATTTTAAGGACCTTAACAAGGCCTGCCCAAAGGATCCCTTCCCCTTCCCCCGCATCGATCAAATCATCAATGCTACCGCAGGACACGATTCATTGTGTTTCCTCGACGCATACTCTGGCTACCATCAAATTGAAATGGCGGAGCCAGACCAAGCCGCAATGGCATTCATCACACCATACGGCCCATTCTGCTTCAACACAATGCCCTTCGGGCTCAAAAACGTCGGCGCAACATATCAGCGCATGATTCAGACATGTCTGGCAAACCAGATCGGCAAAACAGTGGAGGCATACGTGGATGACATGGTCGTTAAAACCAAGCATGTTGAAACTCTAGTAGACGACTTGAGGCTCACATTCAACAACCTTCGAACATATGACATCAAGCTCAATCCAGAAAAATGCGTTTTCGGCGTACCAGCTGGAAAGCTCCTGGGATTCATTGTCTCCAGTAGAGGTATTGAAGCTAATCCGGCAAAAATCTGAGCGTTGTCACAGTTGGCTACCCCAACAGACCTCAAACAAATACAAAAATTGATTGGATGCATGGCGGCTTTAAGCCACTTTATCTCCCGCTTGGGAGAAAAGGCATTACCCCTTTATCGCCTCCTCTGGCGCACCGAACACTTCGAGTGGACGGATGCCGCCACGGCCAGACTCAATGAAATAAAAGCCATATTGACAACAAACCCAGTCCTGGCCGCGCCAAACATTGGCGAACCAATGCTATTATACATTGCGGAAACTCATCAAGTAGTAAGCGCAGTGCTCGTCGTCAAGTGAGAAGTGGACGGACACAAATTTCCCCTTCAAAAGCCGGTTTACTATGTGTCCACTGTCCTTACTCCATGCAAATCACGGTACCCGCATTATCAAAAGATAGCGTACGCGGTATTCATGGCATCCCGGAAGCTACGACACTACTTTCAAGAGTGTTCGATAACGGTTGCCTCGGAAGTACCACTTAACGATATTATAAACAACCGTGACGTGACGGGCCGGATTGCCAAATGGGCCATTGAGCTCCTCCCATTCGACGTAACATACAATCCACGGCGAGCTATTAAGTCGCAAGTTTTGGCTGACTTCGTCGCTGAGTGGACGGAAGCCGAACTCCCTAAACAGTACGACACATATTCAAACTGGATCATGCACTTTGACGGCTCCAAAATGTTGGCTGGTCTGGGGGCTGGCATCGTTTTGACGTCCCCAACAGGAGATACCGTTCAATACGTACTACATATAATGTATACGGACTCCAACAACGCAGCCGAATATGAGGCCCTTCTACATGGCCTCCGGATGGCAGTATCCATGGGCATTCAACGCCTAGAGGTGCACGGGGATTCGAACCTCGCGATATCCCAAATAAAAGGAGACTTCGATGCCAAGGATCCCAAAATGGCAGCTTATCGCAATGTCGTCCTAAAAATGTCAGCTCGGTTCAAGGGGCTCGAATTTCACCATGTGGCTCGGGAAAACAGTCAGGCAGCGGATATCCTTGCCCGCATCGGCGCAAAACGCGATGCGGTCCCTCCCAACATATTTCTGGAAAGGCTCTTTAAGCCATCCGTAGCATGGGAAGGGGACACCAGTAACAACAGTCCGGACCCGGCCAAAGTACCCGATACCAAATTCTCTGACACAATCGGAGGCCCTGCCACCGAAATAACACATTCAGCCCACGAAATAATGGCCATTATTGCCCCGTGGACAGAACCATTCCTGGCCTACCTAACTAGACAGGAACTTCCGGAGGACCAAAATGAGGCACGCTGCATAGTGCGGCGATCCAAGGCCTACAGGGTCCAAGAGGGAGAATTGTACACAAAAAGCGCTACCGGAGTCGTTCAATGGTGCATCTCCGAAGAGGGAGGGCGGAACCTTTTGGCAAAGATTCACGCCGGACTCGGCGGTCATCACGCCGCAGCCCGATCTCTTGTAAGCAAGGCCTTCCGTACATGATTCTATTGGCCAACGGCCCGGGCAGATGCATAGGACTTGGTCCAACGTTGCGCCGGTTGCCAGCTCTTTGCAAATCAAAGACACATGCCACCCACCG
Organism: Triticum aestivum; assembly: GCF_018294505.1. Classification (NCBI taxonomy): domain Eukaryota; kingdom Viridiplantae; phylum Streptophyta; class Magnoliopsida; order Poales; family Poaceae; genus Triticum; species Triticum aestivum. The sequence continues at coordinate 294,386,423 of NC_057800.1, forward strand.
CCCTCCAAACAATCCCCATTACATGGCCCTTCGCGGTCTGGGGGCTTGACATGGTTGGACCCCTTAAAGGGGGAACCCACAAGAAAAAATACTTATTGGTCATGGTGGATAATTTCACCAAATGGATAGAGGCTAAAACGGTTAAAACAGCCGAATCCAGACCGGTGATAGATTTCATATCCGGGGTTGTACACCATTACGGCGTCCCCCACAGCATCAGCATTGATAATGGCACGAACTTCACGGCCGACGAGGTAAAACTCTGGTGCAGCAAAATGGGCATCAAGCTCGATTATGCCTCAGTCTATCACCCACAAACCAACGGTCAAGTTGAACGAGCAAATGGTCTTATAATGAGCGGCATTAAACCCAGATTAGTGCGCTCCCTAACGGAGTCTGATACGCACTGGGTAGAGGAGCTCGACCCCGTACTCTGGGGGCTGCGGACCACGCCGAATCGTAGTACCAGATATACACCGTTTTTTATGGTGTATGGCGCAGAGGCAGTCCTGCCCTGCGACATAATTCATGACTCACCTCGAGTGCGCATATACGAAGAAAGAGAAGCCGAGCTCGATCGGCAGGACAATCTGGACACCTTGGAGGAAGAGCGCAATGTAGCCAAAGCCCATTCCACATTTTACCAGCAATAGGCTCGCAGATACCAAAGCGGAGAAGTACGGGTCAAAACTTATAACGTTGGCGAACTAGTTCTACGACTGCCGGATAAGAAAAAGAACAAGCTCGAGCCCAAATGGGAAGGTCCCTTCATTATCGACCAAGTTCTGACCGGTGGAGCGTACCGACTGCAGGATGCATCGACTAGTCGACTCGAGCCGAACCCATGGAACGCAGCCAGGCTCCGAAGATTCTACGCCTAGCACCGGAATCTATGTTAGTCCCCTCCCTTTGTCCATTTTCTGCATATGCATCATCTGTCTTGTTTCCCTTTCTTTCTTTTATTTCTCTAGGCCTTCAAGGGTCACCTTGTACCTGACTCATACATTACAGATGCGCTAGCCGCACTCTTCATACCTGGGGGCTTCTTTCACAGAAGCTTAAATTATTTACCTGGGCCTCACGCCCAACACATGTGTCATACTTCTGCATGTACCTTTTTTCACCATTATATGCATCGATATGACTTAAGCTTTGGCCAAGCTGGGTTGCCTGGCTCTTGTATTTATGCCCTACGTTCCCGTTAATTCGGCTAGGGAATAAGGGGAGCACCTCTGCAATTGTTACCACCGGGTCAGCCGGACGTGTACCTCAGACTGGGTGAAGCCGAAAGCTAGCATTCTTAAGGGAATATTCGGTCGGTGAACAAAAGATGACTTTTATTTATTATCCATATCCGCCCCCAGATGCTTTTTCTGTGCTTCTTGTCGCAGTCTGGACATGCACTTTAGGCCATGCTTACCCAGGGAAAGGAACCCTTAACGGAACTATTCTCCCTGGAAGATGTTTCTTACTACCCATGTAATATAACATAACTAGTTGGGCACTTGTCTGATAAAGCACTAATGACCCCTACACCTGGTCTCCACGCATGCCCCGGTTCTTACACAACCGAAAGGGTATTTGAATACACTCCGGACTGTCGGGTCCCGAGGTTGAAGCGAAAAGGTCCACCACGACAAATGATCTACAATCCGGCTAGAAGGCATTATACACGTCACTTTAAAATTACATAGTCAATTCGACTGGTTGAATTCCTCTTCAATACCATCCAACAGGCTGTCTAGTTTACAGTCCTGTTGGGAATACTTTGCGGCCTATTCTACTTGGCCATACACTAAGCTCACAGGGATCTCCTTCCCGTCGGGCCCCACAGGTCCGACTTCGGCCATATGGTTCGGGTCAACCTTCGTGTACCGTGTCTTCACCATTGCCCAGACTTCCCTGGTGCCCTGACGGCAGGCCGATATCTTCCATAATCAGAAACGCCGCTGTGCTCCCTTTAGCTTTTCTGCAAGCTCTCCAAGGCCTTCGGGTATGGAGATAGACGGCCACAAGGCCTGGGCGACGCCTTGCATCACCTTTTGAACTCGTTCGTGCAGCTGTGAGAGCTCGGGAAGAAGGTCACCCGTTGAACCGAGAATTTCTTCGGCAGGACGACCTGTTAGCATACCTACAGACATAACTCTGTCAGCCAGCTTCCTCGCCGAACTCTTTTTCAAAGTTCGTTCAAGCACTTACTAAATATGCCGTGTCGAAGCCGTCGATTTTCCTTAACAGAGTCCGATAGCTGGGCACGAACATCTTGTAGTTCCACGCCCAGCTTGGTGTTGGCATCTTGGAGATCATTTTTCTCCTGCCCCACCCTCATCAGCATGCTTTCACCAGCCTTCAGCTAGCGTTGGAGCTGTTGCTTATCCGGATTCATTCTAGTGTCATCTGCATTCTTATCATCAGATCTGCATACACGCCGCATTCTATATGATACTTTTCATTTGAAGGATATGTTACCAGAGGGGGTCTCTTTGGGCTCCCTTGCTACGGCCAGTGCGGCCTGAAGTTGGGCTCTGCACTCTTCCAGCTCCTAGGACAGTTGAGTATTCTTTTCTGTAAGAACCTACATAACAAATGATCCTTAAATCAGTTATCCTAACTGTTTCATGTCTCAGGGGCTACTGGTATATATAATCACCAAATTTTCTGACCCGTATGTCTTTTACATACTGCTCCGTGGCTCTGGCTAGACCATTTTGAGTGGCACAAAGGTGCTCGTCTCCCAAGTTGAAGGCATCCAATGCCTCTTGGGAGAAACAAGAGTCACGTAGAACAGTCCGGCGACGCCTGTGGTTCATGGCACTTTCCACCTCGGAATGGGTGGCGGACAGTTTATACGCATCCTCTGTCGGAGGAGCACCCGGCGCACACCTCGTCCTCATTCCCGCCTCCGAATCCGGCCTTGGAGCCTGGCTTGTGGAGGCGCGATTGGTAGCCTCTCCGGGTATAGTCCGGCGAGCGCTCTTTCTCCTGAAAAGAAGGCATGGGCGTTAATGTGCCTCTGAGAATCATGTCTTGCAATAAAGACGGCGCGTTGTACCTCTGCGAAGGTGTCTCAATCCGGATTGCAGGTCTTTTCAGCCTGCTTGGCCTCGCGGCCCCTTGTTGGCCAGTCGCCACAGGCTCGGCCTTCTGCCTCGAGGACCTCCCCTACAAAACACGGCTGTTATATGGCGATCAAAAACACGCAAGGACGGATCCCTTTTTGAAGTGTTGGGACTTCGGTCTCAGTCACCTGTGAGGCTGGAACCAGCCCAGGGTAATCGGCCGTAATGGCCACCAAAGCATTATCATTGCTCGATTGGTAAAACACCCCATCGATCAGCTCCACAGATATGTCCGGATCCTCTTCAGAGGCCGGGTCGAGGGACCGTCCAGGGTCCTCGTGTTGTGGAGGGGGGTTGTTTATCTCCCTTACAGCCAGGCGCAGTTCCTACATTGAAATCGCTAGACTGAGTACTTAACTGTGGAAATATGAAATGGATGGGCGAGAAAAAGTCTCCGCATACCCAGCTCGGAGGATTGTACATAGAAAATCCGCCCTGCGGGTTGACACGAAGGAATTCCTCCTCTTCTCCCTTGTACAAAGTGGATAAGATCTTTGTTAGATCATCAACCGACCCTGGCCCTTTATGGCCGTAGCGGGTGGCGTCATCCTCCCCGTTGAAATCCCACATGGGGTGGCCTCTATACTGAAGCGGCTGCACCCCCCGCATGATACATATGGCCATGACCTCGATCATGGTCAATCCGGATCGAGCTAAAAAACTTATCCGACTCATCAGGTAAAGAACGTCCCTGTCATCTTCCTCCAGGGGGCTCCGCGGATGCCAGCTCAGGCGCTTCTTCAAAGGGGCATTGTGGAACTCAGGAAGGCCGATCCGAATAGGGTCCGGCAGGGGGGACGTCTTCTATATAAAACCATTCTGAAGGCCAGTCTTCGGACGTCTTCTTTGGGGTTCCGGACAGGTATCCGGTCCCGGCAGTACGTCACACTTCGGCTCCGCCCACTTGATATATTGACCCTTCTGAGAACGGGGCACAAGGCAGAACAGCTTCTTCCACAGAGCGAAATGAGCCTCACAACCCAAGAACCACTCGCAAAGGGCTACGAATCTCGCGATAAGCAGCATGGAGGCAGGCGTAAGGTTGTGCAACTCGAGGCCGTAGAACTCTAGGAGCCCCCGGAGAAACGGATGAATTGGGAATCCGAGCCCTCTTACCAAATAAGGGACAAGGCATACCCGTTGTCCTTTGGAGGGATTGGGAAGGCTCTCCGCTTGCTCTCCGCCATTGTAGGTGGCAAGCCCGGCTCGAACCGGGACCATGCACGCTGGGGGAAGAAATCCCTTGGACTGAAGCATCACTAATTTGCTATGCGGGACGGAACATCTCTCCCAATCTGCGTCGACCGGCCATGATGGAATGGATCTCTATTGGGTGCGCTCCAATGAAGGCTCACCAAGGGAGGATGGTGTGATTTCGATCTGAATCCTCGTCTTTTAAATAGGCGGCTCATTCACACAGCTAGGAGGGTAAATGTGAAAACACCCTGGCTCTTCACCTTTGCTCGACGCGTGGAAAGTGGCCATTATTGGGCGTGGAAGCCAAGGAGTGCAACATTCACAAGAAACCGGACATTATTTCAACGGGTACACAAAATTTGGAGAGGAACCCGCCTTGCAATGCCAAAGACAATACTGCACGCCGGACTCATCGTCATTGAAGCCTGGTTCGGGGGCTACTGAGGGAGTCCTGGATTACGGGGTCTCCAGACAGCCGGAATATTTCCATTGGCCGGACTGTTAGACTATGAAGATACAAGATTGAAGACTTCATCTCGTGTCCGGGTGGGACTCTACTTGTCGTGGAAGGCAAGCTAGGCAATACGGATATGGATATCTCCTCCTTTGTAACCGACCTTGTGTAACCCTAACCCTCTTCGGTGTCTATACAAACCGAAGGGTTTTAGTCCGTAGGACAACAACCATAACATACAATCATACCATAGGCTAAATTTTAGGGTTTAGCCTCTCTGATCTCGTGGTAGATCTACTCTTGTACTACCCATATCTTCAATATTAATCAAGCAGGACGTAGGGTTTTACCTCCATCAAGAGGGCCCGAACCAGGGTAAATCATCGTGTCCCCTGCCTCCTGTTACCATCCGTCCTGGACGCACAGTTCGGGACACAAGTGATATTATTTGTCGTCGTTCTAAGGGAAGAGGACATTTTGCGAGAGAATGCAAATCTCAGCGTGTGATGATTGCTACTGAGGATGGTGGGTATGAGACCGCTGGTGAATATGATGAGGAGACTTTGGCTCTTATTACACATGAAGAACACAGTGGAGATGATTCTGATCATGAGACGCAATACATGGCTGCTGAAGATGCTGACAGGTATGAATGTTTAGTTGTTCAACGTGTTTTGAGTGTGCGGGTTACACAAGCTGAGCAAAATCAGAGGCATAATTTGTTCCATACAAAGGGAGTTGTGAAGGAACGTTTTGTTCGAGTCATCATAGATGGAGGGAGCTGCAATAACTTGGGTAACATGGAGAAGGTGGAGAAACTATCTCTCACCACAAGACCACACCACATCCTTACTACATCCAATGGTTCAACAACAATGGTAAGGTTAAGGTAACACGTACTGTTTGTGTGCATTTTAGTATCTCTACATATGCTGATTATGTTGATTGTGATGTGGTACCTATGCAAGCATGTTCCTTATTACTTGGTAGACCATGGCTATTTGATAATAATTCTGTACACCATGGTAGAAACAATCAGTATACTCTTGTTCATAAGGATAAAACTATTACTTTGATTCCTATGACTCCTGATTCCATTTTGAAAGATGATATTAATAGAGCTAATAAAGCAAAATAGGAGAAAAATAAGACTGAAAATCATATTGTGGCAAAAGAATTTGAGCCACAAATGAAGCCTAATAATAAACCATCTATTGTTGCTTCTGATGTTAAATTGAAAAGTGCATGTTTACTTGCCACCAAATTTGATATTGATGACCTATATTTTAGCAAATCTGTTTGCTATGCTTTTGTGTGCAAAGAGGCATTATTTTTATTCGAGGACGTGCCTTCCTCTTTACCTCCTACTGTCACTAACATTTTGCAGGAGTTCGCTGACATCTTTCCACAAGACGTGCCACCGGTATTACCACCTATTCGAGGGATTGAGCATCAAATTGACTTAATTCCCGGTGCATGTTTACCCAACCGTGCACCATACCGTACCAATCCAGAGGAGCCGAAGGAGATTATGCGTCAAGTACAAGAACTTTTCAACAAAGGTTATATACGTGAATCCCTTAGTCCTTGTGCTGTTCCTATCATTTTAGTGCCGAAAAAGGATGGTACGTCGCGTATGTGCGTTGATTGTAGAGGCATTAATAATATTACTATTCGTTATCGTCATCCTATTCCTAGGATAGATGATATGCTTGATGAATTGAGTGGCTCTACAATATTCTACAAAGTTAATTTGCTTAGTGGATACCATCAAATTCGTATGAAATTGGGAGATGAATGGAAAACAATATTTAAAACTAAGTTTGGATTATATGAGTGGTTAGTCATGCCTTTTGGGTTAACTAATGCACCTAGTACTTTCGTGAGATTAATGAACGAAGTTTTAGGTGCTTTCATTGGACGATTTGTGGTAGTTTACTTTGATGACATATTGATTTATAGCAAATCTTTGGAGGAACATTTGGAACATTTACGTGTTGTTTTCATTGCTCTACGTGATGCTCGTTAGTTTGGTAACCTTGGAAAGTGCACCTTTTGCACCGACCGAGTATCTTTTCTGGGCTATGTTGTTACTCCACAGGGAATTGAAGTTGATAAAGACAAGATTGAAGCTATTGAGAGTTGGCCGCAGCCCAAAACGGTCACACAAGTGAGGAGTTTTCTTGGCCTCGCTGGTTTCTATAGGCGTTTTGTGAGAGATTTCAGCACCATTGCTGCACCTCTCAACGTGCTTACAAATAAGGATGTGCCTTTTGTTTGGGGTATCGCACAGGAAGAAACCTTCACGGTATTGAAAGATAAGTTGACACATGCTCCTTTACTCCAACTTCCTGATTTTAATAAGACTTTTGAGCTTAATGTGATGCTAGTGGAATTGGATTAGCAGGTGTGTTATTACAAGATGGCAAACCTGTTGCATACTTTTCTGAAAAATTGAGGGGGCCTAGTCTGAACTATTCTACTTATGATAAAGAATTATATGCTCCTGTTCGGACCTTAGAAACATGGCAACATTATTTATGGCCCAAGGAATTTATTATACATTCTGATCATGAATCTTTGAAACACATTAAAAGTCAAGGAAAACTGAACCGTAGACATGCTAAATGGGTTGAATTCATTGAGACTTTCCCTTATGTCATTAAACATAAGAAGGGTAAAGAAAATGTTATTGCTGATGCATTGTCTTGTTGTTATACTATGCTTTCACAACTTGACTCTAAAATATTTGGTTTGGAGACCATCAAAGATCAATATGTGCATGATGCTGAATTTAAAGATGTATTGCAGAATTGTAAGGAAGGGAGAACTTGGAACAAGTTCGTTCTTAACGATGGATTTGTGTTTCGTGCTAACAAGCTATGCATTCCAGCTAGCTCAGTTCATCTTTTGTTGTTGCGGGAGGCGCATGGAGGAGGATTAATGGGACACTTTGGTGTCAAGAAGACGGAGGATATACTTGCTACACATTTCTTTTAGCCAAAGATGAGACGGGATGTTGAGCGTTTTGTTGCTCGCTGCACTACATGTCAAAAAGCTAAGTCACGACTCAATCCTCATGGTTTATATATGCCTTTGCCTGTACCTACTATTCCTTGGGAGGATATATCTATGGACTTTGTTTTAGGTTTACCTCAAACAAAGAAGGGGAGGGATAGCATATTTGTTGTCGTGGATAGATTTTCCAAAACGGCACACTTTATACCATGTCATAAAAGCGATGATGTTGTTAATGTTGCTGATTTGTTCTTTCGTGAAATTATTCGCTTGCATGGTGTGCCAAATACTATTGTTTCAGATCATGATACTAAATTTCTTAGTCACTTTTGGAGATGTTTATGGGCTAAGTTGGGGACTAAACTGTTTTTTAGTACTACTTGCCACCCCCAAACTGATGGACAAACTGAAGTAGTCAATAGAACATTGTCTACTGTGCTTAGGGCTGTTTTGAAGAATAATAAGAAAATGTGGGAAGAATGCTTGCCTCATATTGAATTTGCTTATAATCGTTCATTGCATTCTACTACTAAGATGTGCCCTTTTGAAATTGTGTATGGTTTCCTACCTCGTGCACCTATTGATTTGTTGCCTCTTCCATCTTCGGTAAAGGTTAATTTTGATGCTAAAGAACGTGCTGATTTGATTTTAAAAATGCATGAGTTAACTAAGGAAAACATTGAGCGTATGAATGCTAAATATAAACTTGTTGGAGATAAGGGTAGAAAACATGTTGTGTTTGCACCTGGAGATCTTGTTTGGTTACATTTGCGTAAGGATAGATTTCCTAATTTGCACAAATCAAAGCTAATGCCATGTGCTGATGGTCCTTTTAAGGTGTTAGAGAAAATAAATGATAATGCATATAAACTTGAGCTGCCTGCAGATTTGGGGTTAGTCCCACTTTTAACATTGCAGAATTGAAGCCTTATTTGGGTGAGGAAGATGAGCTTTCGTCGAGGACGACTTCATTTCAAGAAGGTGAGGATGATGAGGACATCAATACCGTTGTTACACCCACATCCCCTGCTGCTATACATACTGGACCAATTACTAGATCTTGCGCACGCCAATTGAATTATCAGGTACTTTCATTTCTTGGTAACAATTCTAATGTTCATGAGAATATGATGCTGCCTAAATTGGATACATTTGTTTTTCTTACAAATGAAGGGCCTAGCTTGGACAAGAAAGATGAACCTTGGAGCAAGTTCAAGCATGAAGATAATGGCATGTGCAAGGGAAACAAGAACGGAGTTACAAGTGATGATTCCAGGACTTTGAAGCCACCATAATGAGTGCATGAAGCCTTGGACGAAATATACAAGATGCCACTTCATAAATTTCGTCCAGAGGCTATTCTAGGTGATGCATCACCTTATTTTTGGGTCGGGCCCATGTAATTTCGAAATACTTGATTATAGGCAGTTTTTAGAGTCCGTATGGGTGGGCAAACAAGAGTTAGGATTGGTTTCGGACCCCTCCTCCAAGGGCCACAAAATTCCCCCCTCTCTTCTCCATATATACAGCCCTTAGGGCATCGTTTAGACTTTGGGTTTTGTTTAGATTAAAAGTTCGCCATAGCTGCAACTTCGCGTACTTCGTTTGTGCCCAACGACTAGACCAAGACGTCACAAAACCCCAACTTCATTAATAAATCTTTCCTCTTTTAGTCGCAATATCCAGATTGCTATCTCAGTTTCTTGCTTGTTCTTTGTTTGCTCGCAGGAAATAGACCCTCGTGGTCAGGTTGATCGTGCTCCGGCATGGTCAATAACCCTCGGAAGTTGGTTTAGCGTTTGCTAAGGCGCGACCTCTTCGCACGTTCATAGTCGGATCATCAAAGTCGACTCCCACAGAAAACAATATCTATCTCATCGAAACATCAGGACACCTTTGCCTCTATCAGACCGAAAGGTCGAGCGTGAATCATATAGTAGATATGATCAACATAGTGATGTTCACCATTGAAAACTACTCCATCTCACATGATGATCGGACATGGTTTAGTTGATATGGATAACGTGATCACTCAGATGATTAGAGGGATGTCTATCTAAGTGGGAGTTCTTAAGTAATATGATTAATTGAACTTTAAATTATCATGAACTTAGTCCTAATAGTATTTGCATAACTATGTTGTAGATCAATAGCCCGCGATGTAGCTCCCCATTTATTTTTGATATGTTCCTAGAGAAAAATAAGTTGAAAGATGTTAGCAGCAATGATGTGGACTAGCTCCGTGATCTAGGGATTATCCTCAATGCTACAGAGAAGTATTATGTCCTTGATGCACCACTACGTGAAATAACTGTTGGAGGAGCAGATGCAAACATTACAAACGTTTGACAAGCTCGGTATGATGACTTCTTGATAGTTTAGTGCACCATGCTTTATGGCTTAGAACTTGGACTTCAAAAATGTTTTGAACGACGTGGACCATATGAGATATTCCAAGAGTTTAAATTTGTATTTCATGCTCATGCCCGTGTCGAGAGGTATGAGACCTCTGACAGTACTTTGCCTACAAGATGGAGGAGAATAGCTCAACCAGTGAGAATGTTCTTAGATTGTCTGGGTACAACAATTACTTGAATCAAGTGGGAGTTAATCTTCTAGATAAAATTGTGATTGACAGAGTTCTCTAGTCACTATCACCAAGTTACTGGAAGTTCATGATGAACTATAATATGCAAGGGATGACCAAAGTAACTCCCAAGCTCTTCGCGATGCTGAAATTAGCGAAGGTAGAAATCAAGAAAATCATCAAGTGTTGATGGTGGACAAGACCACTAGTTTCAAGTAAAATGGCAAGGGAAAGAAAGGAAACTTCAAGAAAAATGGAAAGCAAGTTGCCACTCCCACGAAGAAGCCCAAAGCTAGACCCAAGCCTGAAACTGAGTGCTTCTACTGCAAAGGAAATGGTCATTGGAAGTGGAACTGCCCTAGATACTCGGCAGATTAGAAGGATGGCATACTGAACAAAGGTATATTAGATATACATGTTATTGATGTGTACTTTACTAGTGTTTCTAGCAACCCCTCGGTATTTGATACTGGTTCAGTTGCTAAGAGTAGTAACTCGAAACGGGAGTTGCAAAATAAACAGAGACTAGTTAAGGGCGAGGTGATGATGTGTGTTGGAAGCGATTCCAAGGTTGATAAGATCACCAACGCACACCCTTTACCTCCGGGATTAGTGTTGAACCTAAAATAAATGTTATTTGGTGTTTGCGTTGAGCATGGATATGATTGGATTATGTTTATTACAATACGGTTATTCATTTAAGTCAAAGAATAATTGTTGTTCTATTTACATGAATAAAACTTCTATGGTCATACACTCAATATAAATGGTTTATTGAATCTCGATCGTAGTGATACTCATATTCATAATATTGAAGCCAACAGATGCAAAGTTAATAATGATAGTGCAACTTATTTGTGGCACTACTGTTTAGGTCATATTGGTGTAAAGTGCATGAAGAAACTCCATGCTGATGGGATTTTGGAATCACTTGATTATGAATCACTTAATGCTTGCGAACCATGCCTCATGGGAAAGATGACTAAGACTCGGTTCTCCGAAACAATGGAACGAGCAACTGACTTATTGGAAATAATACATACTGATGTTGCAGTCGGATGAGTGTTGAGCGCGGCGGGTATCTTTATTTTCTGACCTTCATAGATGATTCGAGCAGATACGGGTATATCTACTTGATGAAACATAAGTCTAAAACATTTCAAATGTTCAAAGAATTTCAGAGTGAAGTGGAAAATCATCGTAAAAAGAAAATAAAAGTTTCTACGATCTTATCGTGCAGACGAATATTTGAGTTACGAGTTTGGTCTTTGACTAAAACAATGTGGAATAGTTTCACAAATTCATGCCACCTGGAACACCACAGCATAATGGTCTGTCTGAACGTCATAATCGTACTTTATTGGATATAGTGCAATCTATGATGTCTCTTACTGATTTACCACTATCATTTTGGGGTTATGCATTAGAGACAGCTGCATTCACATTAAATAGGGCACCGTCTAATCCGTTGAGACGACACCGTATGAACTATGGTTTTGCTAGAAACCTAAGCTGTCGTATCTTAAAGTTTGGGGTTGTGATGCTTATGTGAAAAAGTTTCATCCTGATAAGCACAAACCCAAATCGGAAAAGTGCGTCTTCATAGGATACCCAAAAGAAATTGTTGGGTACACCTTCTATCATAGATCCGAAAGGCAAGATCTTTGTTGCTAAGAGTGGACCCTTTCTAGAGAAGAAGTTTCTCTTGGAAGAAGTGAGTGGGAGGAATGTAGAACTTGATGAGGTAATTGTACCTTCTACCAAATTGGAAAGTAGTTCATCACAGAAATCAGTTTAGTAATTTCTACGCCAATTGGTGAGGAAGCTAATGATGATGATCATGAAACTTCAAATCAAGTTACTACCGAACCTCGTAGGACAAGCAGAGTATGGTCCACACCAGAGTGGTACGGTAATCCTTTCTGGAAGTCATGTTACTAGATCATGATGAACCTAAGAACTATGAGGAAGCGATGATGAGCCCAGATTCCGCGAAATGGCTTAAGGCCATGAAATCTGAGATAGGATCCATGTGTAAAGAACAAAGTATGGACTTTGATTGACTTGCCCAATGATCGGTGAGCCATTGAGAATAAATGGATCTTCAAGAGGAAGATGGACACTGTCGGTGTCAAAACCGGCGGATCTCGGGTAGGGGGTCCCGAACTCTGCGTCTAGGCCAGATGGTAACAGGAGGCAAGGGACACGAAGTTTTACCCAGGTTCGGGCCCTCTCGATGGAGGTAAAACCCTACGTCCTGCTTGATTAATATTGATGATATGGGTAGTACAAGAGTAGATCTACCACGAGATCGGAGAGGCTAAACCCTAGAAGCTAGCCTATTGTATGATTGTTGTTGTGTATGTTGTCCTACGGACTAAAACCCTCTGGTTTATATAGACACCGGAGAGGGTTAGGGTTACGCAAAGTCGGTTACAATGGTAGGAGATCTGCATATCCGTATCGCCAAGCTTGCCTTCAACGCCAAGGAAAGTCCCTTCCGGACACGGGACGAAGTCTTCAATCTTGTATCTTCATAGTCCAGGAGTCCGGCTGAAGGTATAGTCCGGCCATCCGGACACCCCCTAATCCAGGACTCCCTTAGTAGCCCCTGAACAAGGCTTCAATGATGACGAGTCCGACGCGCAGATTGTCTTCGGCATTGCAAGGCGGGTTCCTCCTCCTAGTACTTCATAGAAGATTTTGAACACAAGATAGTGTCCCGCTCTGCAAAATAAGTTTCCACATATTGCCATAGAGAGAATAACATTTACACAAATCTAATCTGCCGACGTACTCCGTAGTGTGACACACCACGGCCAAGCCTTTATCCATGTCGTTTCATTATCCCACCTCAGCGCGTCATGCGAGGCGATTTCCTTGGCACGTCTTGTTAAAGCAGAGATCGTGTCCCCTTATTCCGGGATTCTCATCAATACGGGCGTGGGTAACCCAACCGCGCCATTGATTACGGTGCTTGGAGATAAGCGAGTTTTACCAGGCTGGTGGGGACACGTAGTTGCGTCCACCCATATAAGGGGATAAGGATCCACCTTTTCACCTACGCCTTCTTCCTCCCTTGCTTATCCATTCTCGCGCACTCGAGCTCCAGCGCCCAAGTCCGCACTCCCCACCTCAAGCTTCTCCAGCCATGTCCGGAGCGGGAGGCAAGTGGATGGTCTCCTCCGTCACGGAAGGACACATCAAAAAACTGAGGAAGGCCGGATACTTGTCTAACGACATTGCGTACCGGCTTCCCGAAAAGGGGCAGCTCATCCCCACCCCTACGCCCCATGAGAGGGTGGTGTTCCTCCCCCATTTCCTCCGCGGACTGGGCTTCCCTCTTCACCCATTTGTCCGGGGGCTCATGTTCTATTATGGCCTGGATTTCCACCATCTGGCCCCGAACTTTGTCCTCAACATCTCGGCGTTTATCGTCGTGTGCGAGGCCTTCCTCCGCATCCGCCCCCATTTCGGCCTACGGCTCAAGACTTTTAATGTCAAGCCGAAGGTGGTGCGCGGCAACCAGGCGGAGTGCGAAGGCGCCATGGTGGGAAAGATGGCCAACGTCTTATGGCTCGAGGGCTCCTTTGTGGAGACCCTGAAGGGGTGGCAATCGGGGTGGTTTTACATCACCGAGCCGCGCAACCCCGAATGGGTCGCAGTCCCCGTGTTTCGATCTGGACCCCCTACGCGGCTTACCTCCTGGAAGGAGACGGGCCTGTCGTGGGGTAAAAAAGGAGAGCTGACTGGACTCCAAACATGCATCCAAACCCTGGTGGACAAGAAGCTCAAACTTGTCAACGTTGTCCAGGTTATGCTCATCCGCCTGATCCTCCCGTGTCAACAACGGGCTTTCAACCTGTGGGAGTTCAACCCGGCGCGACACCAAACTCTGAGCAGGCTCTTCGACACGACGTTCGAAGATGCCTGGAAGGTGCTTTTCAAGGGCGTCGAGGCCCCCGCATCTGCTACCGAGGATCGCGGATTCAGTATGCAGCGTCACGCTCATGTGCTAAGCTGTTTTTTCCTTTTATAGGGTATCAGTTTTTCATAGTTTGACTCCATGCGGGATCTAAGCTCCCTTACGTTTGACAGGACTGGCAGGTGACGTCCAGACAGATCAACTGTCTGGCTCCTTTGCCCGAAGGCCCAGCAGAAGCTCGCTTGGCGAAGCTGCTGGTTCCGGCACCCTACATGGTGCCAGAGAAGAAGGCCACGAAAAAGGCCATGGGGACTCGAAAGAGTGCCCGGCGCCAGGAGGTGTCGGATCCATCATCCGACGGTTCCGAGGCGCATCCTTCCCGTGAAGACGAGGAGGAAGAAGAAGAGACCTCTCCCTCTCCAGCGGGAGGAGAGAAGAAAAGGAAGGTCGCCCTCTCTGGGGAGGCCGGAGGGTCCAAGAAGGGGAAAACCCTTCCTCCGGACTACTCCACCGACGCCGACGATGGCGGAGAGGAGTGGCCGCCCAGGGCCAAGCCCCTGGCAAAATCATAAGTATCCGGATACCAGAGTAACTCATAGTATTTGTTTATTGCACAGCATTCCCTTATGTCGAATATGTTTATGCAGCCCACCCAAAGACCGGCTCGACGCGTCGTCGAGCGGCTCACTGGACTCATCGGATGTGAACTCGCTTCCGACGGCTTCCTCCCCCCACCCTACAGACGACACCGAAGTGCTGTCCCAACAGGTTCCAAGCCGGGAGGAGGTGGTCCTGGAGGCGCCGCAATGCGACCTCCCGGACTCCAGGAGTAAAGGGGATGAGACCCCCCAGGGCTCCAAGTCCGGCTCTAAGCCGGACACCGCCCCGGAACCTTCAAAGGTTCCAGAGTCCGGCGGGGGACCTCCTTCCAAGAGGAGCAAGCCCACCGTGCCGGTGACCCCCGTCCAACCGGAGGCGCCGGACAATCTGTTGGAGGCGCTCCAAGGCGCCTCCATCGACGAGGAGCACCGCACCATTATGAGTGCGATGGTCCAGAAGGTTCAGTCCGCCAAGAGCGGACTGACTGAAGCTTGTACTAGCCTTTTAACAGGCTTTGAGGTAAGTAAAGAATGTGTAAATAATATTACTGCATAGACAGTAGCCCCTGATGCTCTGTTTGGCGTTCGGGAAGAAAAGCCGAATAGAGGATCAAATAAAATTCGCAGGAGTCTAACAAAAATGAGTCAATATGCGTATGCAGGCTTCTCTGCTTGCGTCCGCCGCACTGACTGCAGAAGTGGACACGCTAAAGCAGAACCTCGAGCGGTCCGAGCAAGAGCTCGGGCGTGCCAAGAAGCAGCTCGAGGACAATGAAGGTAAGAAATACCTTGTTTTTAAATATATATAAAAAGGTGTGATTGCAAAAAATGACAGGATTATCATGGCTATTGTAGGGGCCACGTCTAAGGTGGCGACCCTTAAGCAAGCGCTGGTCGAGGCCGAGAAGAGGGCGGCCACGGAGCGCACCGAGCGGGAGAAGTATGAGGCCGAGGTTGGCAAGGTACGGCAAGAGCTCCAGGCTCTCATGGAAAAAAATGAGAGCATGGAGCTTGACTCAAAGACGCGAGCGTCCGAGCTCGTGGTGGCTATTCAAAATGCCAAGTTTGCCAAGGCCGAATCCCAGAAGACCCTCCAGGAGTTGGATGAGGTGAAGAAGATAGTGGCGGGTAAGGCATTCTTTATGCAAAGCAAACACATAAACGTGAGTTACTTGTTACTTACCCGAATCCGGAGCTCTTCAGGAGCGTTCGCAGATCTTACCCGGAGTGTGTCTGATGTCGCCGAGGAGGGCAGCTCGACAGAGAAGGTGTTCTAGTCTCAGTATGCTGAGGCCGGACACCCCGTGCCCCTGAGCGACCAGCTGAAGCAACTGGTCGAGCTCCACAAGGCGGCCAAACAGGCCATGAAGGGCCTCATAGTTTGGCTGTGGCCTGGAGGGGCTCTGCCTGGGAGCTATTTCAGGCAGGTGCGGCGGCTGGTGGAGGCCTGTCCAAGGCTCGAAGTCATCAAGCGCTCCGTTTGCATTGAAGGTGCCCGTAGGGCCCTTGCCCGTGCTAAGGTGCACTAGGGCAAGCTGGATGCTAAGAAGCTTGTGAAGGATGGGCCACCGCCGGGAAAAGAGCATCGCAAGCCCGAGAATTATTATAAGGATGTTCTGAAGGGTGCCTGCCTTGTGGCGGATGAATGTTCTAGGGATGTAGTTTTTGAGTGAAACTTGCTCGTTTTGTCCTGTGCGCTGAAAACTTGTTCATATGCGCTAAGCAATGCTGTTGGAATTTAAAATTTTACCTTCTGTGTGGCTGTTTATCAATTCTGAGAGATGGCAAGTCGTCGGCTTCTGCCCCCGTGCCGCTAGTGCTGGGGTGTTCGGGGATAAACCTGAGCGCTCTTTTTCCCATGTTTGGGTCCTTCGAGGGAGGCGCTCAGCCCAACGAACAAGGCAATCAGACTATAATGCATGAACACTCTCACTTAGCCATAGAATTCTATAATTTTAAATTTCGGCGAAGCCCCTGGTATTCGGAAGACCGAGTCCGGGCGCTATCCACGCCTTGGCCGGACAGAGCCGGCTCCTCGCTCTAAGAGACATAAGTCGTTAGGGACTCGAAAAACCTCTCGAACAGGGGCCAGCTCTCGCTTCATCATGACAGTCAGTTTTAGCTTTCTCCAAGGTATTCGGAACAGCGACCAGCTCTCGAACCGCGAAGCCCCTGGTATTCGGAAGACCGAGTCCGGCGCGCAAATTGTCTTCGGCATTGTAAGGCGGGTTCCTCCTCCAAATCCTTCATAGAAGATTGTAAACACCAAGAGTAGTGTCCGGCTCTGTAAAATAAGTTTCCACATATTGCCCTAGAGAGAATAATATTAACACAAATCAAATCTGCTGACGTATTCCGTAGTGCGTCATCACACTATGGCCAAGTCCTTTACTCGAATCGTTTTTACTTTTCCACCTCAGCACGTTTTGCGAGGTGGTTTCCTTAGCACGTCTTGTCCAAGCATAGATCGTGTACCCCCTTTTACGGGATTCTCATCAATACGGACGTGGGTAACCCAACCGCGCCCGTTAGCATGTTTCCTCGATTAAAGACGAGTCCCGAACGGTTACGGGGAGGGCTCTTGGTATTCAACCTCTTATAAAGAGACCAAGGCCTTACTCCTTTTTTCAATCTCAAGCGAGTTCGCCCGTCGCCTCAAGTTCCAACACCCTAGGCTCCAGATTCCAGGCACTTCGGACCTTCGACAATGTACGGTTCTAACCTTCAAGGCCGATGGACGCCTTCCTCCGTCACGGAGGAGGACGTACTAAAGTTGAGGGAGGCTAAGTTCCTGACCGGCGAAATTTCGCATAGGTTGCCTGCTCAAGGACAAGTCACTCCCAGTCCCCAGCCCGGTGAGAGCGTGGTGTTCATGTCTCACTTCCTTCGGGGGTTGGGCTTCCCAATGGATCCCTTTGTGAGGGGACTGCTGTTTTATTACGGGCTGGAATTCCATGACTTAGCTCCGGAGTCCATCCTCCATATCTCCTCGTTTATTGTCGTGTGTGAAGCGTTCCTCCGTGTTACCCCTCACTTCGGATTATGGCTCAAGACCTTCAAAGTGGAGCCGAAGATGATCAAGGGACGGCACGCAGAGTGCGGAGGCGCTGTTATAAGCAAAAATGCTGATGCTCCATGGCCCGAGGGCTCTTTTCAAGAGGACCTAGGCTTGTGGCAACGAGAGTGGTTTTATATCACCGCTCCCCGGAGCACCAAGTGGGTGGCGCCTCCTGCCTTTCGCTCGGGTCCCCCGCCACGGCTAGCGTCATGGGTCAACAGAGGGTTAGATTGGGGTTTGCCCAAAGACGTGCCCTTGTTACAGGGCCGCATTAAGGATCTCTTGGAAGGAGACCTCAGCCTGATCAAGGTGACGCAAGTCATGCTGATTCGCCGAATATTGCCCGGCAAATGTCGCTCCCTTCGCCTGTGGGAGTTTAATCCAGAGGGACCGCGAGCTCTCCAGAATTTCATGGGCGCAACGCCCGCGGAGATGTATAAACTGTTCTTCGGATCACAAGAGATGTGTCCGGATTTAACCGAGGACGCAGGCCTAAGCTGCAATCGCCCGGATACTCAAGTAAGCAACCTTGTGCCTGGACCTTCTATCGTATAATTGTCATAAACTTGCCCCTAAAAGAGCCGTCCTTTTAAACAGGAGTGGATAGCAAAGGCAAAGCTGATCAGGTGTCTGGCTCCCCTTCCCGAAACCAGGCCGGATCCCGTGCTGGTCAGGATGCTGGAGATAATGCCTTTGGAGGGAAGCAAGGGGGAGGACAAGGAAACTATGGCCTCCTCGAAGGAGGCTGCTCCGGAGGGAGGAACCGGCAATTCCTCTCCTAAGGGGAAGAAGAGAGCCGCCTCTGATGACCCGGAAACCATGGCCTCGAAGCGGGGGGGAAAATCCTCGTCAGAGGGTCCGACGCCGGGGAGTTCCTCGGCCGGACTACGCCCTCAAGGGGATCAGCCCTCCAGCGAGCCGTAAGTAGAGAAAGATTTTCCTTTTGAGGGATGAGGGAAATCCTTGATTTATATCTGAGAAGATTAACCGAATGTTTACCTTGTAGCTCGGACCTCAGCCCTTCTCAGCAGAGCTCGTCTTCGGGGATCTCCTTCCGGAGATGATGGAGAGTGGGACGCCTCCCCCTGCCATGCCGCCTAGCGAGGAGGGCGACCCTGAGGTGTCGTCGCGGAGGGTTTCTCCGAATCCGGCAGGGGCGGAAGATAGCTATGTGGCCCCCCGAGGTTCTCCGCGTCCGGCCTTCAAAAGAGGTCGTGGGTCAAGTCCGGCACCGTCTGGTGCTCGGCCGGAGGAGCTAAAGATTCTGCTGGGGCGAGCTTCTATCTCGGAGGAGCACCGTGTATTGATGGGCACGGTGATTGAAAGGATTGCATCCGCAGAGAGCGGATTGCATGAGGCCGTCAAAATTTTACTGACGGGTTTTGAGGTACATTAGATAATGTACACTTTTGTCAGTTGCGCATGAATAAGATGCGCCCTGTGTAGATAGTAGCCCCTGAGACTCTGCGCGTCGTCAAGAAATGACGGCACGCGGAGGATCATAATCCCAGGTCTAAGATGTCGCCTTTGAATGTAGGCGGCAGGGCGTCCGGAATCGAGTCGAACTAATGATTTTGCCGAACTAAAGCGGCAACTAGACGTGGCAGATGCCGACATCGCGCTTGTCAACAAGCGGCTTGATGAGGCTCAAGGTATGTAATTCCTCGGGCGGCATCAGGTAAGAAGAGTTTTATGCCAGTGTCTTACGATGTGTGTGCTTGACGCAGATGGTGCGGCCGCCGTGGAGAGTCTTAGGGCAGAACTTGCCCGAGCTAAAGAACAAGCCAGAGAAAGTGATGTGGCTGCCAAGAAAGCCCTTGAAGAGCTGAGAGCCGAACAGGCTGCTCATTGCCGAAGCAAGGAAAAGATGGCCGAGATGGCCGAAAAGTTAAAGAGCGCTGCAGACCATTGCAGACTTCTTGAGAAAGAAGACTAGGCGAAACCGACGGACTTAGAGAAGGCCGTTGCCAATGCCAAGGACGCGCGCTCTGCGATGAGAGCTGCGAAGGAGGAGCTGTGTCAGGCCGAACAGAATGCGGCTGGAAAGCCCTTTATGTTGCGAAGGAAATTTTGCGATCCGAAGTTTGCTCCGTTGGACCGGATGTGGAGTGTGGAGGATACCTATCTGGATTTGGCAGCGAGTGTTGCTGATGCGACCGAACACTTTCGAGATCAGAAAGATCGCGAAGTGGAAAAGCTTTTCTGGTCGCAGTTTCACAATCCAGAGCGTCCACTGGCAGTGGACGATCGTTTGGCTCAATGGGCCGAACTGAATAGGTTGTCCGGACTCGCCATGAAGTACGTCATGGGTCATCTGTGGCCGGGGAGATCGGAGCCGAAGAGTTATTTCAGCTTGGTGCAGCAATTCCTTGACGCGGTGCCGCGTATTAATGCAATGAAGAGGTCAGCATGCATAGAGGGCGCAAGGATGGCTCTTGCCCGTGTCAAGATATACTGGGCAGAGATGGAGACCACCGTTGTTGTGTCCCGAGATTCGGACAAAAGCCGAGTATCCTTCGAGCACTATTTTCAGGAAGTCCTTGAAGGCGCTCGTGTAATAGAGACGCAGTGCTCGAAAGATGCTATGTTATGATAGCATATGTAATTATAAAGTAATATTTTGATAAACTGTAATGGCCTTTTTATACTTGTGCCTTCAAGTATTGGGAACACCTCCTGTGCGGCCGTTTTAAGATATATATATATACAAAATCTGAAAGATGGCAGTCGTTGGCTTCAGCCCCCACGCTCATAGTGCGGGGGTGCTCGCAGAAGACGCATTTTCACACTTAACCCAACGTCTTGGTCCTACAAAGGAGGTGATAGCGCAGCGGGCCAGGTAACCGGACTATAATGCTTTAACACTTTCACTTAGCCATAGGAGCTTGACAGTGAGACTATTTAGGTAGCCCCTTGGTGGCGACTGCGTTCGCCCGAGTTTGGGGCGCGTATGTGCCTGACCGGTAAGCAGCCCTTCGTTAAAGCGGAGGAATCCGATAGATTCCGATAGGTCATCGAGTGGCTGACCAGTCTCACGCTACATCATGACAATCAGTTTTCGGCTTTCTCTACTGAGGTGCTCGCCCGGCCGAACCGGGGCACAATCGCAGTAGTTCTCCTGGTGCAACCTTAGCCGATAGAGCAGAACGTAAGGTAGCCGAACTCAGGAGCCGGGCAACCCAACATTTGACCAAAGACATGATTCGGAGCTGATGCATATAATGCCAAAACTCGCAACACCGAACACTCCCTAAGGTGTTCGGTCTTTATGAGTGCGGGCGAAACAACACTCTTTATTAAAAAAAGCCCCTAGTGTCCAGGTACATGCAAAAATTCTGACGTGGCCACATGCCAAGACGCCAGCCTCCTCCTTGGTTATATCAGAAAAAACCAGGGGATGTGTAGCAACAAGAGACAGTAAAAAAGGTTTACGCAGGTTCTTAATCTAAAAAGAATCCTTTAGGACGGGTCCCTACTGCACGTCTGCGCCTGTGTCTCCGTTGTGCCGTATCCTGGACGGGCGCCGCACGATGTTCATCTGTAAAAGAGAGGAACTGAGTTGAAAACGGGTCGTGCCGAACAAAAGTTTAAAATAAACAAAGTATAAAGTAAAATATATAAAATTGAGCTTTATTGTCTCTTATTGCATATGCATGGAGCCCCTAGTGCGAGGGTATATGGCCACTAAGCCTGCAACGATGATGATTTTGTCCTGAACTCGTCTATCCGCGTTCGTGGTCTTTAATGACCTATTTCGAAGTTTTTTGGCTGGTGAGGCCATTTTACTGTGCGGCTGTCAAAGCGGCCGCACAGTCCTCCGCTTGGGGAGGCGCACTTTAGTGCTTCCCCTTCAAAGAGATGATGCCTCATGGACCGGGCATCTTAAGCGTGAGAGATGCATAATGCAGTATTGCGTTAAAGCAAGCGAAAGCTTCGCGTCCCAGTAGTGCTTGATAGAGACTTGAGAACGGGACGATATGGAAGGTCAGCTTTTCACGGCGGAAGTTATCGGCAGAGCCGAATATAACTTCGAGCCGGAGAAAACCCATACAATGGGTGTCCGGACCAGGTGTTACCCCTTGAAAGGAGGTTTTGCTGCGGCGGATTCTTGCTGGGTTTATCCCCATGTGATGGATTGTATCCTGATATATCAGGTTTAGTCCACTGCCGCCGTCCATAAGGACATTTGAAAACTGGAGTCCGCCAATTATTGGATCGAGTATCAAGGCAGTCCAGCCTGCATTCTTGATATTTCTAGAATAATCTAGCTGATCGAAGATGATTGGTTTTGACAACCAGTGGCGGGACCCTTTGGGGATAGGTCGTGTGGTGCGTACCTTTATGGGCGCCGCATGTTTTGTTATGTGAAGTAAGTTCACTGTTTTTACTTCTTGTGGGAAGTTCTTTTGTTTCCTGGTGCTCTACTTTTGGGGTTCGTCCTCGTCTTCGCTTGATGTGTCGAGCCCCTTGTGTTCGGCATTGAGTCTGCCGGATTGTTTGAAAATCCAACAATCTCTGTGGGTATGGTTAGCGGGCTTCCCGGGAGTACTGTGTATCTGACATATCCTGTCCAGGATTTTATTTAAGTTGGATGGATCGTCCCTGTTATCCTGGAGGGGCGGTTTTGTCTGATTTTGTCGTGAGCCTTTGAATCTGGCATTGACTGCCGTGCTCTTCGGAATTTTTTCCTTAGTCCGGCGACGGTCCTTGTTGCGTCGCGGTTTTCCGTTTCCATCCCTAGTTTTGGATGTACTTGGGTCGCTGGGGCTGCACCTTCCCAACCAGCTGTCCTCTCCTGCACAAAAGCGGGTCATGAGGCTTGTTAGTGCGGCCATTGTTCTTGGCTTTTCTTGGCCGAGGTGTCTGGCGAGCCATTCGTCTCGGACGTTATGCCTAAAAGCTGCTATGGCTTCGGCGTCTGGACAGTCGACTATCCGATTCTTTTTAGTGAGGAATCTATTCCAGAACTGCCGAGCTAATTCTCCGGGCTATTGAGTTATGTGACTAAGATCGTCTGCATCCGGAGGGCGGACATAGGTCCCTTGAAAATTTGCTCGGAAAGCATCCTCGAGCTCTTCCCAACTTCCAATTGTGTTTTCAGGAAGGCTTTTAAGCCAATGCCGGGCTGGCCCTTTAAGCTTAAGGGGTAAATATTTTATGGCATGGAGATCATCTCCTCTAGCCATGTGTATGTGGAGGATATAATCCTCGATCCAGACTCCAGGGTCTGTTGTTCCATCATATGCCTCTATCTTTACGGGTTTGAATCCCTCATAGTCCAGGACCTCATTGGTGAAACATAGGGGGTGTGCGGCGCCCCTGTATTTGGGTGTGCCGGATTCTGATGATGGCTTTATTGCATTGCTTACGAGAGCTTGCTTTATTGGCCCATAAATGGACCTAACTGGGCCATGATGCGAATCCTTAGGTGGTTCGCATGCCGATTTAAGTGCGGCGTCGCTTGCCGCTTTATGGGGTCGTCTATCCGACCGTGTGGCTTTCTTATTTTTTTGAATGCGAGGGCTCTAGGGCCTCTTCGTCGAATTTAGGCAGTAGCTTTCTTTTTGGATAGCTTTTAGTGCGGTGACCGTCGCCGTATTTATCTGCGGTATTGATTACTTTGCTCCATCTAATCCGGAATGCGTCTTCCGCTATTTTTAGCTTCCGCTTCTGCTTTTTCAGGCTGCGTGCAGTTGCAACGAGCCTCTCGTGGAGATTCTTCTGCTCCATGGTTTATCCGGCGTGAGGTCGTCCGGAATGCCGTTTTCGCCGGAGGAGGGATGTTCAGTTTCTCTATCCGTGTTGCCCTGTTCAGACGGTTGCTCTAAGGCCTGCTCGTCGTCTACCGGCTCATCCTGCTCTATGGCTGGGTTTTTATCGAGGCGGGGCTTGGGTCGGCGTTTATGCCGACGCTTTGATTGCTTTTCGGGGGGTCGATCTCCCGTTCCATCCCCTTTTTCCTTGTTGTCGCTTCCTTTAGGGGTATCCACCATGTACACATCGTGAGATGAGGTGGCTGTCCAATGCCCTATGGGCGTTGGTTCATAGGTATCTCATGCATCGTCATCCATGCTGTCGATGTCTCCGGAGTCGAAGTTGAGCACGTCGTTTAAATTGTCGACAGTGGCTACCAAGTGGGTGGTGGGTGGGCTTTGAATTTCTTCATCGTCCATATCCCATCCTCGCTGACCGCAGTTCGGCCAGGGCTCTCCTGATAAAGAGAGAGACTTGAGAGAATTCAGGATATCGCCAAAAGGCGAGTGCTGAAAGATGTCCGCGGCGGTGAACTCCATTATTGGCGCCCAATCGGATTCGATCGGCAGGGGCGCGGGGGGTTCGGAATCCGGAGAGGAGTCCGGATCCTCTGAGTCGTGAGTAACGCGGAGTGTGGGGCCGGCGTTCGGCTCGATCGCCTTTGAGATCGCAGCCCCCGAGGTGACGTGCAACCGCTCATCCTCGATTAACACAACTGCCTCCGAATTAAGGGTCAGAGCTGGTGCCTTTGCGGCCTCCGGGATACTATTCGGTGACAGAGCTAGATCATGCCCCGCGAGACAGTGCGGCGCGCTTGGTTGTGGCTCGAATCCGTCGAAGATCAAATCCCCGCGGATGTCTGCCATGTAGTTTAGGCTTCCAAACCTGACTTGATGGCCAGGGGCGTAGCTTTCGATCTGCTTCAGGTGGCCAAGCGAATTGGCCCGCAGTGCGAAGCCGCCGAAGAAGAAGATCTATCCGGGGAGAAAAGTCTCACCCTAGAGCTCATCGTTGTTGATGATCAAGGGAGCCATCGGGCCTAAAAATTACGACACAGAGGAACTCTCAATGAAAGCACCA
Source organism: Triticum aestivum (assembly GCF_018294505.1). Taxonomy (NCBI): domain Eukaryota; kingdom Viridiplantae; phylum Streptophyta; class Magnoliopsida; order Poales; family Poaceae; genus Triticum; species Triticum aestivum. Next base: position 294,411,214 of record NC_057800.1, read on the forward strand.
ATGTCGGTGTGAAAACCGGCGGATCTCGGGTAGGGGGTCCCGAACTGTGCGTCAAGGCCGGATGGTAACAGGAGACAAGGGACACGATGTTTTTACCCAGGTTCGGGCCCTCTCGATGGAGGTAATACCCTACTCCTGCTTGATTAATATTGATGATATGGGTAGTACAAGAGTAGATCTACCACAAGATCAAGGAGGCTAAACCCTAGAAACTAGCCTATGGTATGATTGTTGTATATGGAGTTGATGCCCTACGGACTACAACCCTCCGGTTTATATAGACACCGGATAGGTTTAGGGTTACACAGAGTCGGTTACAATGGTAGGAGATCTTGAATATCCGCATCGCCAAGCTTGCCTTCCACGCCAAGGAAAGTCCCATCCGGACACGGGACGAAGTCTTCAATCTTGTATCTTCATAGTCCTGGAGTCCGGCTGAAGGTATAGTCCGGCTACCCGAACACCCCCTAATCCAGGACTCCCTCACCTTCCCTT
>NC_057800.1:294411923-294462622 GCF_018294505.1 Triticum aestivum
GGCCAGTGCTTCTCAAAGTGTTGGTCCCAACTGAGTAGACTGCGGGGCCACCTCGGGGAAACTTGAGGTTTGGTTTTTCTCGTAGGATGTCTCAACTGGTGTTGCCCTGAGAACGAGATATGTGCAGCTCCTATCGGGATTGTCGGCTCATCGGGCGGCTTTGCTGGTCTTGTTTTACCATTGTCGAAATGTCTTGTAACCGGGATTCCGAGATTGATCGGGTCTTCCCGGGAGAAGGAATATCCTTCATTGAGCGTGAGAGCTTGTCATGGGCTAAGTTGGGACACCCCTGCAGGGTATAAACTTTCGAGAGCCGTGCTCGCAGTTATGTGGCAGATGTGAATTTGTTAATATCCGGTTATATAGAACTTCACACTTGTCTTAATTAAAATGGATCAAACGTGTGTGTAGCCGTGATGGTCTCTTTTTGGCGGAGTCCGGGAAGTGAACACGGTCTTGTGTTATGCTTGTAATTAAGTAGTTTCATGATCACTTCTTGATCACTTCTAGCTTCACGATCGTTGCGTTGCTTCTCTTGTCGCTCACATATACGTATGTTAGCGACCATATTTTCTTAGTGCTTGCTGCAGCTCCACCTCATTACCCCATCATACCCATAATCTTAAATAGTCTTGATCTCACGGGTGTGAGATTGCTGAGTCCTCGTGACTCACAGATACTTCCAAATAGTTGCAGCTGCCGATGATACCAGTGCAGGTGACGCAACCCAGCTCAAGTGGGAGCTCGATGAAGATCGTGATCATTTTTTTGTCTTGTTTCCTGTTGATTAGTAGTGGAGCCCGGTTGGGACGATCGGGGTCTAGCATTTTGGGTTGTCTTCTTTTATTTTGGTTCCGTAGTCGCACCTTGATTGTATTCTGGATGATGTATGTTTAACTTGTTATTTGTGTGAAGTGGCGATTGTAAGCCAACTCTTTATGCCTTTCCTATGTAGTACATGGGATTGTGTGAAGATTACACCACTTGCGACTAAACCACCATGCGGTTATGCCTCTAAGTCATGCCTCGACACGTGGGAGATATAGCTGCATCCTGGGTGTTACAAGTTGGTAATCAGAGCCATCCCCGACTTAGGAGCCCCCTGCTTGATCGAATCGCTAACATTGTTGAGTCTAGAACAAAATGTTTTGAGTCTTAGGATTATATATATTGGAGAGTAGGATTCTTTTACTCCCCAGTCCCTTCGTCGCTCTGGTGAGGCCTACTGATGTAGAAGGTTTGACTTTTCTCTCCTCAAATTTCATGATTTTTTTAGGATCACGCGGGTATCTTGGAATCGTTCTGATATTCTGGTGACGAGAACATTGTTCTTGGTGCCTCCTGACATTTAGGGGTTGTGGCAGTGTCCCGGGGAGTTGAGCTCCGAGGTGTTGTCGTCACAATTTTATCGTTGCAGTTCTGGAATACCTGAGTTCGCCGACATCGAAAATCTCTTTTCTACAGTTGTTGTGAGATAACCTCGACGACACCCAGTACTGGGGCAGGAGTTTGGGAGTATTGCCATAACTCGTATAACGGATGCTTTTCGAAGGTTGAGGTACACGATTTCCGAAGGTTTCTTAGTTATGTGTTGAAGGATGGATACAGCTGGATGTAGGGATTGTTAGTTTGGGTGAGATATATTTCTTCCCCTGTATCCCCAACACCTAATTGCATAACTAGAAAGTTTTGAGAGTTTATAGGTGGGAATTCAAGTAGCTCCTAGATATCTTTCTAACAGATGCATGATATGAGATTGGGGTTCGACGTCTAGTGGTACGCCTATCCACGGTAGGTTTTACAGTGGTATCATTGTGTCTTAAAGAGTCCTTGTCTATGCTGACTCGGGGACGCTTCGTATGTCATGTGCACTGCCTTGTACATGATGGTGCTGTACGATCGAGCACGTGTGGGCCCTACCACGAAAACTTCGGATGAAATCTCTATCATATGTTTGATTAGGCTTATTCTGCAAGCCAATCCTTTGTTTTGTTTTGGTTTGTGGTATTCGAGTTGCTTCAATGTCAAGTGTTGAATCCATACCTCTTCCTATAATGGTGTTCTCATATTTCTATGTGAATACTAATCCTTCATGATAATCGAGATTGTCATGTCAATCCTTTTCAACCGGCGCGCTTCTCGTCAAGTGGATCCGATCATTTCAACATTCACGAGATCAATTCTAAGTTTTCTAAACGGTGTTTATTCCATCTGCCCAAGTTGCCTTTGTTTTCCTGCCCACCCACCCCTTTTCTTCAAGGACTCATATATCTTAATAAAGTATCCATTTTATTCATGTGAACTTTCTTCATTCCTTTCCTTCAATGTTCTTATCCGGTGATTCTTAGGAAGATGCTAAGGAAGCTTCAAGTTCATCATTCTTTCCTTCTTCGTCCTCTTTTCTTCTCCGGTGGACTAAATTCAAGCTTCCAGTATTCATCATTTTCACCTTCGCCAGTTCACATGTTTTCCATGTTGGAATTTCTTATTCAAGGCTCTCTTATTTATGCACCTCTATTCATATCCGGAGTGCTGAAGATATCCCGGAAGATTCAAGTTTCCATTTCTTAGATCCATTCAAACCTATCTCGAGGTTGTTATCTCATTCAAGTCATTTAATTCAACCGGCGCAATCGCTCTTTTAAATCGTTCAACGGTGTATTTTTTTAAGTGGGCCCTAACCCACAGGTCTTTTCCCAGGATCTTACCTGACTCTTCTCATTTTCCAGACTTATTTTCAAATTCATTTCAAAGTTTGACATAAGAATGAATTGTCATCAGTCAAATGTCTTTCTCCGAGATCTTTCAAATTCTTTTCATCGTTGGTTCAACCTTTCTATTCTTCATTCCAGAGTGCCTCAAAAATTCTTGATGGTGTTTCTCGTCGTCATTCTCGGATTTGGAGACCGAAGAAGAGTTTCTCTTCATTCATATCTATTCTCCTAAAGATTCATGATTCTAGTTTGATGCCATCCTCTCATAATTGTTTTTGATTGTGAGAATTCTTTTCACCCATCTGGAGCAATTCAGGAGTCTTTTCAGTTTGATTCTCCGGAGCCCATCTTCTTAGAATTATTCATTCCAGCTTTCAGCTCTCATTCCCGAATTCTTCCGGTGCATCGTTCAAGTACCCTCTAGTCAGCTCGTGATCTATTCGGTCTCATGTATTAATATTCTCTCAAGTATCTTCGTTCGTTTGTTCTAATTCTTCTTGGTGATTCGTCCCTTTGCTACATTCTTTTCAATTCTTATGGCGGTTCGTTCAAGTATTCCTCTTCCTTTGTTACCGTATTTATTTATTCGTTGTTTCAATCCTACCGGTGGTTCGCTAAAGACCTTCCCAAGTTGGCGCTATATCTATCTTAATCCTTTCTACGAGAAAAAGTAGTATCCCAAATCCGTTGTTTGTCATCAATCTAAATTGGTGAATGATACGCATAACGTAATTCTTATTATTGTTTCTTCCAAGTGATCTAGTTTCTTCTTTCCAGAGTTGTTCATCATGTCACATTTCTCAGTTCGAGATGCTTCATCTTTTTTTCGAAGTTCCAAGTTTTCCGCATTATCTCGTCGCCAAGCTCCATCCAAATCTTTGCAAGTCTTTGCCTTGTGTTTTCAACTTCTCTTTCCTTTCATTTGATCATTCTTTTGTTACCGAAGTTCTTCATGGAGGCTCTACATGGTGGTTCGTCTAGGATTCTTTTCATTCTTCAATTGTTCTTCAAGATTTTCTCTCGGATTTATGATCCTCCAAGCTATACTGAAATAAACGTGGTGCTCTGCACATGTTTTGTTTTGAGGAGTTCAAGCATTCTTCTTCTTGCATTCCAAAGTGCAATTCTTTCTACCTTATCTTTTGAGGTTGTGTTATGTCGTTGTTCATAATTTCCCTTCGTGTTTCATGATTCCCAAGTTTTCAAGAGTGACATATCTTAATCCAATATTTTCTCTTCGTTCAATACATCTTTTCAATCCATCAATCTCTTCATTGGAGTTATATTGGGTTATATTTCACCTAAAGCTTTCCCTAAGGATTGTTACTATTTATGTTGCTTGTAAATGACCCAAGTTCTTCATTTATCCTCCCGGAGAAATAAGTTTCTCGTTTCCTTGTTCATGTCTATCCAATCTATTGTTTTTGTTAGTGGAAAATTTAACCTCATAATTTTGAGTAGTTCTCCATAAGCCCACTACAAGCTTATTCGTTTCGTTGTAGGATTTTTCCAACAACTCCGTTATAACCTTCTTGGAAGGGTGCTTTCCAAGCTCATTTGTGGCAGAAGTTGGCATTTTCTTCTCCATTCTTATTCCAATGATCGATCCTCTATTATTTCTCCCGGAGGCTTTGTGATGTTGCTGTTTTCACTCATCATCTCGAATTGTGAGGATCGTGTTCTTTTCGTGCTTATCCAATTAAACTGAGAGTTGTGTCATCTCTTCAAGTTCTTTTCATCTTATCAAGTCTTGCATCTCTTTTCAACTAGAGTGGTTTCAATTCCTTCTTCTCCATTGTGCTCGACATTCATAGTTTCGCAACCTATAAGGTTCTAGTAATGTTCCTTGTTCCTCTGTTCTAATGGAGTGTTCTCAACTTTGTTCATCTTCGTTGTATTCTTTCTTTCTTTCAATTTGTTCAACCTCGCAAGGTTCTTTGGTTTCACTCATTTGTCAAGGAAGCAAATTAGTTTTACCTCTTCTCTTCCTCTTATGTTTCTCTCCGGTGACATCCTAGATCTCGGGACGAGATCCTCTTGTAGTGGTGGAGTGTTGTAACGCCCCGAGACCATTGCGCCAGGTGTCTTCCAGTTATTCGTTGTTGTTGCCTTGTCATTCGATTGCGTGTTGCATCTTGCCATGTCATCATCCGCATCGCAGCTGCATGTTTTCAAAACTTCCATCTGTCTGGGTTCTCCCAGTTCTCTCCGTTGTCCGTTCTGAGCCCAAACACACTTGCACGCGCCCGCGGCACCTCCAAAACAGTATTTTATAAGTGGCCGAAAAATGTTATTGAAATGGGATGAAACTTGGAATGTTGTGTTGTTATGCTGTAGGTAGGCCGCCTGCCAAGTTTCATCGCGTTCGGAGTCCGTTTGACGCCCGAACGGTTAACTATAGCGGCATTATAGTCTGTTTATTCGTCGGATGGTTCGGTCTCCGAAACTGCTACCGGGCCTCTCTCTTCTCTCTCTTTTCTAAGCCCATCAAACCCCTCACCTTCGTTGACCGTTCCGAGACCAACCGGGTTCCCGGTTCCCTCTTGTCAAACCACCTAACCTCTCTGCATAGTCACCCCTCGCACGCGTCCAGAAACTGTCCCGGATCCGACCCGAGTAGTCGTGACCGATGGGTCCGGAACATCCCCAAACATCTATAAAACATCTTCGTTTTATTTATTGGACTTCCTAACCTATATTTTCTCAGTCGTCCGATTACGATCGGAGGGTCATTCTAGCCCCTTTTTAAAAATTCTTTCGCTATATATACTAGACCGACCCCTAAGCCAAACTCTAAATTCGAGGAGGTTTACCTCACGGCCGCCACTCCAGCAAATCTCCCTCGGGATCTCACCCGTGCCAACCACCCACACCCTAGATCCCCTCCTCTCGATCCATAGCATCAGCAGCAGTCCCGAGTGCCCTGTCCGCTCATCCTGTACCTCGATCCACGATGGATCGGGAGCAGCGCTGCCTTTCGCTCGTCGCCAGCGGCGTCAACCACCAGGACACCACTGCCGGAGCACTAGCAGGACCGCTGCGTCCCTCCTCTGTTTCCTTCTCGTCCTTCTCCTTTCCTCGTCTCATCTCTCTCCTTTGTTCTCTGTAACAGCTCCATGGCCACCCGATGCTCAAGCAGCCACCGGGAACCGTTCCTTCGCCTTGCGTTCCCCGCCACCAACCGGAGCTCCGACAGGCTCTCGCTGGACCTTGACCAGGACCTCGCCGTCGGCGCCCGTTCCTCTCTTCTCTCCTCTCGCTTGCCTTTCAGTGAGCATCTTTGACCCTGCTGCGACGCCCTCTACAGGTCGACATCGCTGTCCTGGACCTCCTTGGCAAGCTCTGCCGCCTCCCTCGCTCCAGCTCCACCGCTGCCCCCGTCTTCGCCAAGACCTGGCGCTGCCGCGGCTACGTTGCCTGGAGCCGCCGTGCCAAGTTCCTCTACCTCCTCTGCATGAGCACAGGAGGGTGCCCACTTCCTCCGGCCACCAGAGCCTCTGACCTGCCTCACCGCGTGGACCTCCTCCCCCACCTGGCAGATCCGACCTCTCCTGCCCGATCACCGCGCCGTTCATCTTCATCTAGCGCCGCCCTGCCATGGCGTCCTCTGCGTCGAGCGGGATAGCGACACCTGCTCGATCCCTTGCCTCGACTGCGTTGACTAGTCGCCTCACCTCGTCCCGATTTCCACCCTGCGCGAGCCGGTCCAGCCGCTCCCCTGTGCCGCACAAGGCCGAGCGCCCCAAGCTGGCCTCCTCTGCTAAGCCGGGCCTTAGCCCATAGTGAGGCCACCCCCAGCACCTTTTTTCCTTCTGGTGGGCTACCAGATTCGGCCCACTTCTGTTTTTTTCTATCAGCGAATTTCCTAAATTATCTAGAAAACTACAAGTTTATAGTTTAGACCCTAGACTTCATGCATATAATTACTCATGAACCGTGCATCGGAATTAAACAATTTTTATATGTAAAATGCTTAGAATTTTGTGTAGTTTAATAATTTCCAACTTTCATGTATGTTTAAAATGTTTAAACTTGTTGTTTGCTTTAATTTGCTCCAATGCCATGCTAAAATACTTTAATTCATAACTAATTAACCGTAGCTCGGATTTAAATAATATTTATTTGTAAATGTGGTAGAAAAATTTCTAGTTTTACATGGTGTACTTGCTTTGCATGGTTAACAACTCTAAAATATGGTTTAGGGCAGAACAATACGAAATCCATAATTTGCATATGAGGATTTTCCGGACTTGTTGTTTGCTGTTCCGGCCTCATTTAAACTTGCCTAGATAGGTAGTTTTCATATGCCTCACCTCTTGCCATGTTTTAAAACATTTAATATTGTTGGGTACATAACCAAGAGAGAACAAAATAATTGATGTGGTGTTTTCTTCAATATGCAACTCCGTTGCATATTGAGCTCCACTTAATTTGTAGTATTGTTTGTTGCACGTTGCCATGCCATGCCTCTTTAAACAAGACATGCATCATACTTGATTGTGCATCATGCCATGTTTATGTGATGGTTGTTTACTATGTTGTTTGCTTCTTTCCGGGTTGCTTCTCTCGTTGGCTTCAGTTTTGTTCCGGAGTTGTGAGGATTCGTTCGACTATGTCCGTTTGTATTCTTCATGGACTCCTTCTTCTTCCTTGCGGGATCTCAGGCAAGATGACCATACCCTCGAAATCACCTCTATCTTTGCTTGCTAGCTATTCGTTCTCTCGCTATGTCGCGCTACCTACCACTTGTTATATCATGCCTCCCATATTGCCATGTCGAGCCTCTAACCCACCTTCCTAGCAAACCGTTGTTTGGCTATGTTACTGCTTTTGCTCAGCCCTCTTATAGCGTTGTTAATTGCAGGTGAAATTGAAGATTGTTCCATGTTGGAACATGGATATGTTGGGATATCACAATATCTATTATTTTAATTAATGCATCTATATACATGCTAAAGAGTGGAAGGCTCGACCTTATGCCTGGTGTTTTGTTCCACTCTTGCCGCCCTAGTTTCCGTCATATCGGTGTTATTTTCCTTGATTTTGCATTCCTAACGTGGTTGGGTGTTATGGGAACCCCTTGATAGTTCTCTTTGAATAAAACTCCTCCAGCAAGGCCCAACCTTGGTTTTACTTTTGCCTAAACAACCTATTACCCTTCCCTTGGGTCAGCCAACCCGAGGGTCATCTTTATTTCAAACCCCCCGGGGCCAGTGCTTCTCTAAGTGTTGGTACGAACTGAGTAGACTGCGGGGCCACCTTGGGGAATCTCGAGGTTTGGTTTTACTCGTAGGATGTCTCATCTGGTGTTGCCCTAAGAACGAGATATGTGCAGCTCCTATCGGGATTGTCGACACATCGGGCGGCTTTGCTGGTCTTGTTTTACCATTGTCGAAATATCTTGTAACCGGGATTCCGAGACTGATCGGGTCTTCCTGGGAGAAGGAATATCCTTCGTTGACCGTGAGAGCTTGTGATGGGCTAAGTTGGGACACCCTTGCAGGGTTTAAACTTTCGAGAGCCATGCCCGCGGTTATGTGGCAGATGGGAATTTGTTAATATCCGGTTGTAGAGAACTTGACACTTGACTTAATTAAAATGCATCAACCGCGTGTGTAGCCGTGATGGTCTCTTTTCGGAGGAGCCTGGGAAGTGAACACGGTCTTGTGTTATGCTTGTACATAAGTAGTTTCATGATCACTTCTTGATCACTTCTAGCTTCACGACCGTTGCATTGCTTCTCTTCTTGCTCTCATATACGTATGTTAGCCATCATATTTGCTTAGTGCTTGATGCAACTCCACCTCATTACCTCATCCTACCCATAAGCTTAAATAGTCTTGATCTTGCGGGGGTGAGATTGCTGGGTCCTCGTGACTCACAGATACTTCCAAACAGTTGCAAGTGCTGATGATACCAATGCAGGTGATGCAACCCAGCTCAACTGGGAGCTCGATGAAGAACGTGATCGTTGTTTTGTCTCGTTTCCTGTTGATCAGTAGTGGAGCCCAATTGGGACGATCGGGGATCGAGCAATTGGGGTTGTCTTCTTTTATTTTGGTTCCGTAGTCGGACATTGATTGTATTCTGGATGATGTATGTTTAACTTGTTATTTGTGTGAAGTGGCGATTGTAAGCCAACTCTTTATCCCTTTCCTATTCAGTACATGGGATTGTGTGAAGATTACCCCACTTGCGACTAAACCACGATGCGGTTATGGTTCTAAGTCGTGCCTCGACACGTGGGATATATATCCGCATCGTGGGCGTTACACTCTTCTTCACAGGAGCTCGCCGGCCTCGAGATCCTCCGTAGCTGGATCTCGCGGCTCCGGCCAGATCCGGGATGCCGCTGCACGGATCCGTCCATTCCCGCCGGATCCATGTCGCCACCGCCGTTCCAAGCCCCGCCCTCGCCGGAGCCTCCTAGCGCGGATGCCCCTTAACTCTTGCTCGTGAGCCAGGCACGAGGGTGACAAGCGTGTTAACCGCGCATGGTCTGCGTGTGGGCCTCGGCCTCGCCCGCCGGCCCAGCCAGACCGGTCGTCCTGCCTCCTCACCCGATCTGAGCTTGGCCCATGGTGAGCAGCTTCCCCATCCCAGAGTGCTCAGATTCAACACGTTTTTCCCTATTGTCAGCGATTTGTTAAATTCCAAGAGCTTTGCATATTTATAGAACTGCCCCTATTTTGAATTGCTAATAACTTTTGACCCATGCATCCAATTAAAGCATGTCATATATGTAACTTACTTAGAATTTTGTCTAGTTTCACAATCTGCATCATTAATCCATGTTTAAATGTTTAAAAAGTTGTTTGATTAAATTTGCTCATATGCCATGTTAAAATGTTTTATTTCATAACTGATTAACCGTAGCTCCATTTTAATGGGGTAGAAAAATGCATAGTTTAACATGGTGGCATTAATTTGCATGTTTAACAACTCTAAAATTGTGTCTAGGGCGGAACAGTACCAAATTCAGAATATGCATATGAGGATTTTCCGGACTTGTTGCTTGTTGTTCTAGCCTCATTTAAACTTGCCTAGATAGGTAGTTTTATTATGCTTCACCTCTTGCCATGTTTAACAACATTTAATATTGTTGGGTACATAAACGAGAGTGAACTAAATAATCGAATGTGGTGTTTGGTCAACATGCATCTTGTTACATGTTGAGCTCCACTTAACTTGTAGTTTTGTTTGTGCACTTTGCCATGCCATGCCTCATTAAACCGGACATGCATCATACTTGTTTGTGCATCATGAAAAGTTTATGCTTGTGTGTTTACCATGTAGCTTGCTTCTTCCTGGTTTGTTTCTCTTGTTATCTTCAATTTTGTTCCAGAGTTGTCAGGATCCGTCGACTATGTTGGTTCGTCTACTTCATGGACTCGTCCTTCTTCCTTGTGGGATCTCAGGCAAGATGACCATTACCCTCGATATCACTTCTATCTTTCCTAGCTAGCTGTTCGTTCTATCGCTATGTCGCGCTACCTACCACTTGTTCATCATGCCTCCCATATTGCCATGTCAAGTCTTGAACCCACCTTCCTAGCAAACTGTTGTTTGGCTATGTTATCGCTTTTGCTCAGCCCCTCTTATAGCGTTGTTAGTTGCAGGTGAAGTTGAAGATTGCCCCATGTTGGAACATGATTTTGTTGGGATATCACAATATCTCTTAATTAATTAATGCATCTATATACTTGGCAACGGGTGGAAGGCTCGGCCTCAAGCCTAGTGTTGTGTTCCACCCTTGCCACCTTAGTTTCCATCATACCGGTGTTATGTTACTTGATTTTGCGTTCCTTACACGGTTGGCGTTATGGGACCCCCTTGGCAGTTCGCTTTGAATAAAACTCCTCCAGCAAGGCCCAACCTTGGTTTTACATTTGCCTAACAACCTATAACTTTCTCTTGGGGTCGCGAACCCGAGGGTAAATCTTTATTTTAACCCCCCCCTCCCTGGGCCAGTGCTCCTCTGAGTGTTGGTCCGAACTGGGCGATGTCCTGCGCCCCTTGGGCAACCAGGGTCTATGCCAACCCGACGTCTTGCCCATCCGGTGTGCCCTGAGAACGAGATACGTGAGACTCCTATCAGGATTTTTCGGCACATCGAGCAGTCTTGCTGGTCTTGTTTTGCCATTGTAGAAATGTCTTGTAACCGGGATTCCGAGACTGATCGGGTCTTTTCGGGAGAAGGAATATCCTTCATTGATCGTGAGAGCTTGTGATGGGCTAAGTTGGGACACCCCTGTAGGGTATAAACTTTTGAGAGTCGTGCCCACGGTTATGTGGCAGATGGGAATTTGTTAATATCTGGTTGTAGAGAACTTGACACTTGACTTAATTGAAATGCATCAACCGCGCGTGTAGCCGTGATGGTCTCTTTTCGGCGGAGTCCGGGAAGTGAATACGGTTTGGGTTATGTTTGAATGTAAGTAGTTTCAGGATCACTTCTCGATCACATACAGCTTCACGACCATTGCGTAGCTTCTCATCTTACTCTTATTTACATATGTTATCCACCATATTTGCTTAGTGCATGCTGCAGCTCCACCTCCTTACCTTATCCTACCCATAATCTTAAAAAGACTTGATCTCGCGAGTGTGAGATTGCTGAGTCCTCGTGACTCACGGATACTTCCAAAACAGTTGCAGGTGCCGATGATACCAGTGCAGGTGATGCTACCGAACTCAAGTGGGAGTTCGACGAGGACCTTGGTCGTTACTATGTTTCGTTTCCTGACGATCAGTAGTGGAGCCCAGTTGGGACGATCGGGGGTCTAGCATTTGGGGTTGTCTTCTTTTATTTTGATTCTGTTGTCGGACCTTGATTGTACTCTGGATGATGTATGTTTAACTTGTTATTTGTGTGAAGTGGCGATTGTAAACAAACTCTTTATCCCTTTTGTGACAAAACCACCATGCGGTTATGCCTCTAAGTGAAGGAAATATGCCCTAGAGGCAATGATAACGTTATTATTTATTTCCTTATATCATGATAAATGTTTATTATTCATGCTAGAATTGTATTAACTGGAAACATAATACATGTGTGAATACATAGACAAACAGTATGTCACTAGTATGCCTCTACTTGACTAGCTCGTTGATCAAAGATGGTTAAGTTTCCTAGCCATTGACATGGGTTGTCATTTGAGTAACGGGATCACATCATTAGGAGAATGATGTGATTGACTTGACCCATTCCGTTAGCTTAGCACCCGATCGTTTAGTATGTTGCTATTGCTTTCTTCATGACTTATACATGTTCCTATGACTATGAGATTATGCAACTCCTGTTTACCGGAGGAACACTTTGTGTGCTACCAAACGTCACAATGTAACTGGGTGATTATAAAGGTGCTCTACAGGTGTCTCCAAAGGTACTTCTTGGGTTGGCGTATTTCGAGATTAGGATTTGTCACTCCGATTGTCGGAGAGGTATCTCTGGGCCCTCTCGGTAATGCACATCACTTAAGCCTTGCAAGCATTGCAACTAATGAGTTAGTTGCAGGATGATGTATTACGGAACGAGTAAAGAGACTTGCCGGTAACGAGATTAAACTAGCTATTGAGATACCGACGATCAAATCTCGGGCAAGTAACATACCGATGACAAAGGAAACAACGTATGTTGTTATGCGGTCTGACCGATTAAGATCTTCATAGAATATGTGGGAGCCAATATGAGCATCCAGGTTCCGCTATTGGTTATTCACTGGAGACGTGTCTCGGTCATGTCTACATAGTTCTCCAACCTCTAGGGTCCGCACGCTTGACGTTTCGATGACAGTTATATTATGAGTTTATATGTTTTGACGTACCGAAGGTTGTTAGGAGTCCCGGATGTTGTAACACCCCAAAATTTTGGTTTTGATTTTTATCAACTTCTTTATTTGATTTAAAGAAGGTCACTTGAATTTTTCAAAAAAAGGGGCTCATCTTCTCAAATCTTTTTATGACAAATATTTCATGAGTTCTTCCCAATCTTGATTTTTGGTCTTGAAGATTTTTCATCTTGTGTTGGCTCAACACAAATAATTTTGGAAGGTTTTTACAATTCCTTTTTATTAAAAAGAATTCCTATAAATTATGAATATTATTCTTCCTCATTCAAAAATTACTCTCTTGCCATGACCTATGTTGAAAACTTTCTTCCAAAACCCACCTCCCGACTTTGGGTCAAGTCAAGCATCAAGTCCAGCAAAGTTCAACTTCCCCTAGATTTTAATTCTATTTATTTTAAACTCAAAATCTTTTTCTGCCATTTATTTGGACCTTAGTGATTTACAAAGGAACTACTAGATTTCCTTTGAGTTTTGGTTCCAAATAAATTCCTCTGGCTAGTCCTTAGTGTCCTCAGCCTAGATCCATCAAGATCTGCTAGTCCACAGTACAAATTTTTCAAAATTTGCTTGCTGCAAGTTTGGACCAGATTTCCCATTTTTGGTGAATTTCATTTGTTTTCTTTTCCAAAAATTCTGAGATAATTCAGGTAGCCTCCAGATGCATCAAGAGATCACTTCACCAAGTTTCAGCTCTAGAAGAATTTTTGACGTGCATAAATCATTTCATCGAACAGGTGGCCGGCACTGTTCCTGTCAAGTTTCAGAAGTTCAGTGTTGGGTTCAGTCGTCAGCGTCGTTTTCATCAGGGCTCTTCGTCAATCTCGCCAGTAGCTACCTTGGATCGTTGCTCACTGCTCCTTCTTCTTATCCAATGCGCCGCATGGTTGTTTGGCCGGTCACGAGCGTCGGTGGCGACGTGTCATGTCAACTCCGGCATCTTCCGCGGTGGCAGAACCGCCGTGGCGACCAGCAGGGGCCAGCCCTGTAGTACGGCATCGTCTAGCACCGCCCACACCACCAGGAGCCTCCACGTGGCCGTCCTCTTCCCTGTGCGTGCTGCAGAACTGTCACCGTGGCCTGAGAGGCGCAGAGCGCGCTATCTGCCGCCGACGAGCCCATGAGCTCCGTTCCATCGAGGCCACGGGAGCAGGCCAAATCCGATCAAGCTTAGCTGTTGAATGCAACTAGTGAACCAATCCGAAGGTGCCCAGTCACCTAAACCTCCAGCCCGACCACTACCTCGTCGTAATCGCTCACTGGTGTGATCCCATTCTCGACAACCGCCTTGGTCCGTCTATAAATAGAGGACCCGAGCTCGCCTTCAACCCAGCACCACCCCTCCACCTCACTAGAGTTGCGCCCAGCCGCTAGAATGACTTCGAGGAGGCCTTCTTCCCCAACTCCGGCCGCCACGACCCGCTCTGGTAGCCAGCTTGATTCACTCGATTCCTTGCATAGCTCTAGCTCAAACTTGGGGAGTAACCTCCTAGTGCACCCACTCCCCTAACCCGTGCTTCAATTTGGCGTTTGCAGCTCTCTTCAGAGGGATCCATCCTCGACCGAACCGCCGTCCGCCGGAGTGGAAGCCGCCGTCGGCATAGTGCTCGCCGATGACCAAATCCACCAGCCACCGACGCGGAATTGTCCCATGAGTGCAACCATACCCTTGCCCTCCTCCGGATCACCTTCGATCATCGTCGGCGATCATCGTTTGCTTCGGCCGGCAGTGGGATTTTAAACCTGACATGCGGGACCCCCTCGTCAGCCTCTCCTCTTTTATTCGAAACGTTTTCTAAAAGTGCCTTCGAGCAAAGTACGTTTCCCCTTTGGGTTGGCGTATTTCCAACCGAAAAGTTTTCTGTTTTTTTTAAACTAGCCCCTGGAAAGTTTCTGTTTCATCAGAGAATAGTCCCTGGACTAAAACCTTAATAACTTTTAAACATAAGATGATTTTGAGTTGATTCTTTTTCTGTCATCTTTATTTTTCTATATAGTTTTTTATCATATTTATTTGAAAAATATTTGGAACAATTTTTATGCACGCACGGTATTTACGTTAGTATCCGATTTCTTTTATAACGTAGATACCGAAGGAGGTGACGGAGCCGCAAACTTCGCCGAGCTAGACTCTGACTACTCCGAACCAGGCAAGCATGTTTGAACCTTTGATAGGAAGACTGTTTTTCATGATTGCTTAAGTTGTTTTCTCATGACATGTTTATATAAGCATTTGTGAATGTTATATTTCATGCAAGCAAGCTGCAAGTGAGCTTCGAAATTCGATGTGTTCGTATGATGGTGAGATAACCTGATCATGTGGTGGCATGATAGGTTGCAAGCTCATATTGTTGAAGCATGCCAGTTTTATATCAACTGTTTAACTCCAGTATTAACGTGGATCAAGTCTTGTTCCCATTCGTCCCCTTCCGTGCTACCACATGTTTTCTGCAAAGAATACGGTTTAGTAAGTTGCAAACCTCTTTCCTTGTACACACCAAATAGAGGGGCCGTGATGAGGGTTCCATGGCCCTGGATTAAAGCCTGTCATCCAGTCAGGGAGCATGGGTGTTTCCGGTTGGGACCGAGAGGGGGCACCACTTAGAGCGTGCGATATAAATTTGATCCCATGCTATTCGAGGTTGTAGCCTCCCCGTCTTAGAGTTTTTCTTGAACGTTGCCTAGGGTGATTCCTGGCAGAAGAATGTGGAATGGGTGTGTACTGGTTAGATGTGTTTCTCCTAAAATACCATAAACGGAACTAATCCTTTGTGACTACTGAAATCCATTGGCTGTGGTTAAAGAGTACAAACTCTGCAGAGTCAAAACCATTCGAGTAACCATGTCCATGGTCAAGGAATTTGATCAACATATTAGTGTCAATCTTAGTATCAGTCTCAGTGATAGTCTCAGTGACAGTCTCCGGAGAATAAGCATGAAACTAAGAGTGGTAAACCTGGCCGAATGTATTCCTGTGGATGGACTAACCAGTTTATTATCATGTACCGAGTATTCCATGGAATGATGTTACCTTCGTGAGCTACTTGAATTCGAATGATGAGATCTAAGCCCTTTATGTGATGTCGCTCAGACGTCTGATTATGGCATTCTTGTTATTTACTTTGATATAAGCCCTTTATATGATGTCGCTTAGACGTCCGACCGTGGCATTCTTGTTATTTACTTTGATATAAGCCCTTTATGTGATGTCGCTTAGACGTCCGACTGTGGCATTCTTGTTATTTACTTTTGATATAAGCCCTTTATGTGATGTCGCTCAGACGTCCGACTGTGGCATCCTTGTTATTTACTTTCATTATAAGCCCTTTTCGAGATGTCGCTTAAACGTCCGACTGTGGCACGTACTGTCATTTACGTTTCAATATAAGCCCTTTATGCGATGTCGCCCTGACGCCCGACTGCGGCATGTTAAGTTATGTTTCCTTTCGAGGCGTCGCTTCAGACACCCGATCGGTCCTCAACTATTTTATTGGGATTTTGGGAGAACTACCACCTGACTTCCTTTTTATTTAACATGCAGTGCAAATTTATTATCTGAGTGCGCATTACTAGTCTGCTCATGTGCATCATGTTTGCATTCATTATATCTTATGTCCAAACTGTCTTGCGAGTACATTCAAAGTACTCACCTGGCTTGTTGATTTGGCCAGATATTGACGAAGGCGATCTTATGAATGAAGAGTACGATAGAGAGTCCGACACCTAGAGGAGTCCGAGTTAGTCCCATGCGATCCTGGAGTTGGTCACTTGTATTATATACGCTTCCGCTACCTAATAAAATCATCAAGCCTCACTCCGGCGCTTGATGAGCTGTAAGATTTTGGAGTCATGTCACCCACTTCACTGTGACATATCCACCACCACTTTTATTATGATTCAGTAGTTATGCCACCATACCCTTTGTGTCATATCCACCTTTATGTATAATATCGGCGTGCTTGTAATAAATTGTTGAGCAGCCTTAGCTCAACGTTGTATAATATTTAGTACATCTGGATTTCTGTATCAAGGATTTGTCTACCAGTAAGGAGGATTCTTCTATACTGGTCTGATATAATGGTCGGTTTTTCAATAAATGTTTTATTGGAAAACCGGTCCTGACAACCTTGGTATCAGAGCCAGGCTGATTGTAGGAAGCCATTAGGTGCGATCGCTAATTGGTTATTAGCGTAATAAGTGCTATTTTAACATGTTGCAAATGTAGCAACTTTCTGTTAGTCATCATAAATTTATGATTTGACTATTCGGAATTTTTGTCTACCTTTGTAGATGGCTGGCAGCGACTGTGAGTCACAGATGTTCGCCAATGTACCTGAGGGGTTTATCAAGCTTCTCGTCTCCCTCACCAAGGTCGCGATCGGGCCATCGGCTCGTCCGGAGTTCACACTCTACCAACACAAGATCAGCGACAGCGTGTCTATGCACCAGGCCGCGGAGCAATTCAAGGGAGGACGTTCTGAGTCACGCCGCTTCCAATTTGTGGGAAGGGCCATGCCTACGAAGAGGCATGCCATGCAGATGACTGCCTGTGAGGCGATAGCTCGTCTCCGGGATGCCCTCCCTTCGATGAAGGCCCGTCGCTACAGCTACCTCCCTTGCCACGTGCCATACACTTGTCACTATGTGTTCGCTTGCTCTAGGGGGGAGAGAGATGAGGCTATTGAAATGTTGGTTGAGTATCTCAAAACTCTTGAGGCAGCTTTTGATAACCTCGTGGAGCGACTTTGTGGCTGCTCGTATGGACTTAGTTCAGGGCTGTTCCGCCAACAGGAGGGAGCTCCTCCATACAGCACCACCACTGACTTACGTCTCATCCTCAGCATCTTATACACCTGCCATCTTAGCCACCGCTCGCCGCCTGCCTACCACTGAAGAGTTTGACCAAGTCATTGCTCATACTCCAGTTAGTGATGCACCACCTGCCACGCCCGCACCAGCTCCTCAACCTAGTACTTCGCGCCTGGAGCCTATTAGTGAGGAGGAGGTTGAGTCTCCAGCATCACTGGGTCTTACCCTCGGCAGGCCGAGGGAAGTTTTTACCATCTCCGACTGAGTGCGCCTAGCAGCCGTGCGATGTACCAGCTTGTATGATATGTTTATATCTATATAGGTTTGGTGAGAAGTAGTTTGTGTGCGCATCATGTAGGAACTCGGGGAAGTGCACTAGCCTAAATAACATGTCAGGAACGTGTACGCACATCCCTGAGTGATGTACTGTATAATTACGGCTTGCGTGTAAGATATGTACTGAGCTGTCCTTCTCCATGTGCAATCAAGTATTTTCTTGAAAAATCTTGGAGTTTTTTTTTTAAATCCGCCTTTGTAAAATTATTTATTTTTGCCACTCAGTTTTTCTCATGAATTCTGCTAAAATACCCCAGAGTGGAAAATGCCTCGTCCCTGGACTTGTTCCATGCCAAGTCCGCCGGAAGAAAATTGTGATACCCAGACAAGTAACAATTTCACACAGGGGCAGTCAAGTCAGCAAGGCAGTGAAGCAGCATTTTCTCAAGTATGCCGCCTTTATGAGCGAAGCCAGCAGCAGCATCAAGAAATGATGAACCATGTTATCAATATGGGAAATCACCGTGAACCATATCAGCAGCATTCCAAATTTCCTGAACTACAAAAGACACGTCCCCCAACGTTCTCTCACACTGATAGACCTCTTGAGGCCGATGATTGGCTTTGAGACATTGAAAGAAAGTTAATTATTGCACAATGTTCAGACCGTGAGAAGGTACTTTATGCACCTCATTACCTCACTGGAGCAGCTGCATCATGGTGGGAAAATTTCCTACACATGCACCCCAATGAAAATAACATCACCTGGGAAGAATTTAAAGAAGGTTTTCATGGGGCGCACATTCCCAGAAGCATTATGAGGATCAAGAAAAGGGAGTTTGATGACCTCAAGTAGAGAAGCATGACAGTGACTGAGTACAATAGTCAGTTTACTCAATTATCTCGTTATGCCAACGAAGAGCATATGATGGAAAATAAAAAGATGGAAAAATTTCTGGACGGTCTGGCACCAACACTTAAATGCCAGTTGGTCATACACACCTTTCCGGATTTCAAAGCACTTGTGGACAAAGCTATTATATTGGAAAATGAGCACCGCAGCTTGGAGGATTTTCGTAAGCGCAAAAGGGACAAGACTACTCATGCTCGCAACAACTGGAACAAGATTGATTTTCAGAAAATTGGAGCGAACAAATCCACAACCATTGTTCCACGCCCAAGCAAAAAATTTCATGCAAGAGACAAGGATTTTACATATCACCCAGGTGTTACTTGCTACACTTGTGGAGAGGAAGGACACTATGCCAAACAGTGCCCAAAGCCAAGAAACTCGGCCCCCAAGCCAAACAACAGTGGAAATAATTCAACACCCAAGCGTAACAACTTCAACCCCAATAACAATCACAAGAAGGGTCACTTGAACCATGTGACCAAGGAGGAAGCACAGAATGCCCCGGATATCGTACACGGTACGTTCCCTGTCAACACAATACCTGCCACGGTTTTGTTTGATTCTGGAGCTTCTCACTCGTTCATTTCAAAGAAAGTTGCTTTGCAACATGATTTTTTGATGCTTCCCTTGGAAAAATCCATGACCATCAAGTCCCCCGGGATTAAGCAAATCACTCAGAGTTACTGCCAAGGTGTGGTTATTGAGATTGAGGGAGTAAAGTTTCAGGCAAACCTCATTGTACTGGAAAATAAGGGACTGGATGTTATCCTAGGAATGGACTGGTTGACCACCAACAAGGGATTTATCGACTGCTTCAATCGGACTGTAATTCTTACTCATCATCACGGGAAGACGATAAAAATTGCAGCTCAAGAAAGACCAATATCACGGCAACCAAGGTTGAACAAGGTGGACATTTCAGAGTTAAGAAAAGTTCTAATGGTGTGTGAGTTCCCTGACGCATTTCCCGAAGAACTACCAGGCATGCCACCAGACTGGGAAATAGAGTTCATCATTGAACTAGCACCTGGAACGACCCCCATTTACAAGAAACCCTATAGAATGGCACCCTCCGAGTTGATAGAATTAAAGAAGCAAATAAAAGAATTACTGGACAAAGGATTTATACGGGCCAGCTCCTCACCTTGGGGTTCACCAGTATTATTTGCTAAGAAAAAGGATGGGACACTGAGATTATGTATAGACTATCGAGCACTCAACATGGTCACCATCAAAAACAAATATCCGATGTCACGCATAAATGGTTTATTTGACCAGCTCGCACAAGCCAAGGTTTTCTCAAAATTTGATTTAAGGTCGGGGTATCATCAATTAAAAGTACAGACAGAAGATATCCCTAAGACAGCATTCACCTCCAGATACAGATTATATGAATTTACAGTAATGCCGTTTGGACTGACAAACGCCCCCGCATATTTTGTCCACCTCATGAACAAAGTGTTTATGAAATTTATGGACAAATTTGTTGTGGTGTTCATTGATGATATTCTGTTATACTCTAAGACACCAGAAGAACATGATGAACATCTCAGAATTGTACTGGGAGAATTGAAGAAACATCAATTATTCGCAAATTCAGCAAATGTGAATTTTGGTTAAGACAGGTTAGTTTTCTAGGCCACGTATTGACCCAAGAAGGTGTTGCCGTGGACCCAGAAAAAGTCAAGGCCGTACTTGGCTGGAAACCACCAGCCAACGTAACAAATGTACGAAGTTTCCTTGGGATGGATGGATATTATCGAAGGCTTATTGAGGGGTTCTGCACCATAGCAAAACCAATGACACAGCTACTCAAGAAGGATAAGAAATTTGTATGGACTGAAGCTTGCGAGAAAAGTTTCCAAGAACTCAAAAGGAAATTAACAACAACACCAGTATTGGTTGTACCAGACATACACAAAAGTTTGGAAGTATATTGTGACGCATCCCGAAAGGGCCTCGGATGTGTACTAATGCAAGAAGGCAAAGTAGTCGCATACGCTTCCAGGCAACTACGAAAGCATGAAGAAAATTATCCTACTCATGACATGGAATTGGCAGCAGTCATTCATGCACTCAAAGAGTGGAGGCACTTTTTGCTTGGAAATCGTTGTGAAATATATACGGACCATAAAAGCCTCCAATATATTTTCACACAACCAGAACTCAATTTACGACAACGGCGCTGGTTGGAATTAGTGAAAGATTATGATGTTGGCATTCACTACCATCCATGTTGGGGATATTACTACTGGGCATAAACCGGCCTACCTGGGCCGGATTAACTCCATCAGTAGTTCAAAGGTGTTAAAGCCCAAAGAGGCAGATAAAGGCCCAGGGCCCGTAGTCGGTTTACAACCTGTAGCCGTACATCAGTTTTGTGCACATACTTGTAATATGAGTTAGGAACAAGGAGAGACCAACCCGGATACGAGTATGAACCGGTGTTGGGACTCTCTGAACCGGCAGGCGTCACCCATGTATATAAGGGGACGACCCGGCGGCGGTTCAGGGACGACAGACAACGACTCGAGACATAGGCGAAGCTTATTCGCTCCCTAGTCATCGAAACACCCATCAATTCCATCACAACTAGAAGTAGGCTTTTACCTTCATTGAAGGGGCCGAACTAGTATAAACTCTCTTGCGTCCTTGTGTCCGCTTTAACCCCTTCAAGCTAATCCGTAGCGATGGCTCCACGACTAAGTCCTTTCTCTAGGACATCTGCCATGACAAAACCACGACAGTTGGCGCCCACCGTGGGGCTATCGCACGATGGTTTCCGGTTCTAGGAGGGCCGCTTTGAAGGACTCGAGGGCTATGCTGTAGGCCGGATGACTAAGAGTCGTCGCGGCAGGCACTACATCGACGATGCAGGCCGGGGCCCCAAGGCCGGCTCAGTTGAGTACGGGTACCGGGTCCCCTTTGGTAGCATTCAAGTTTTCATTGGGAAGATCGGTGAACCGGGCCCTGAGCCGGACATCTGCACCGACCTCGTCGAGACGGCTCAGAGGAAGTCATGAGGACGGATCGGGATTTCGCGGTGCGACTGTCATTCGTTCCGGTGACGAGTCTTCGATCGGAGAAACTGAATCTCTTTATCAGCTACAAGATAGCCGGATTGGGAGCTGTTCCGATGGCGACAGTATTCCGGACCCCTCTGATCTGCCCAACCGGGTTGGAGTATTCATGGCCGGAACACAAGCAGTGCTTCATTCTTCGACAGCTGCGGCAACGATTTCCGGTTCAGCAGCAGCAACGGTCGCCGGGGCAGGAGGCCCTGTGCGCCCGCCGGCTCAGGTTCTATCAGAGCTATTTGATGCGTTGGCTGTGCTTATGGCGGAAGTTAATCCGCTAGATCAGGACGTTCATAATACAGAGATTGCAAAGGTAAAGGAACAGATCACCCAGGCCAAGGCGGATCTGGCGGCTGAGGACACCAGGATGGCCGCAGAGCGGGCTGCTTTAGGCGCACAGGCCTACAGGTTTATGTTAGACCAGAGCGCATCACATGAAGTCATGAGGAGGAAGCACCGGTCCCGCTTACCTCCGGTTTTCGAGGCCAGAGACCTTTTCAACACTCCAGGGCCAAGAGCCGGCAATCCGCTGGAGGGGAACCGGGCAGAAGCCCCTGGGACCGGTGCACCGGTTCAGCCTCGTCAGATCGACCCGCCCCGTCAAAACACCATTGTACCTCAGGCTGCTTTAACACCCCCGGGTCACTACTCCAGCCCAATGGACAATCTTGTTGCCGTTGCTGCACGGCTGGAGGCCATTCCAATTGAAGGTGACTCGCCACAGGCAGTAGAGACACGGCGGGTCAAGGAACTTCTGAGGACTGCTTTGGCCCAACAGGAAGCATACTCGTACAGCCGTGACCGGATCCACTCGACCCCTCGTCCAAGCCGGAGCTATAGCAGACATATGGATGAACCGGCAGTGTCGAGTAATGAACGACGTGGGGCACCCCGGGACAACAACCCGACGGGTGGTGCTGATGACGCTCAGGAAGTGGTGAACCGGGCCCGAGCGCGTAGGGAGGCCAAGTTAGCCGCACAACATTAGGCTCGGCAGCTCACGCCGGTTCGTCCAACTATTTCGATCGAACCTGGTGTTACTTCTAGTTCTTTGGGGGTGCCTTGCCTCGTCCCCGCTCTACGCAACATGCGCTTGCCCAAGGATTTCAAAGGCCCACGCAAGGTACCAAATTATACGGCGGATCAACCACCAGAGACATGGGTAGAGAGCTATGAGATGGCCATGGAGATGCTTGATGTGGATGACACGGCGTGTGCGAAATACTTCATCATGATGCTTGAAGGAACGGCCCGTACTTGGTTAAAAAGCTTGCCCGCTAATTCTATCAGTTCATGGGCCCAATTACGAGCCCGGTTTATCAACAATTTCAAGGATACCTGTAAACAGCCTATGTCGATAATGGAATTAGCTGCATGCGTCCAGGAGGAAGGAGAGTCAATGACTCATTGGGTGCGCCGGGTTTCACAAGTATTGCACTCCTCAGACCGCATCAACGCTGACACCGCAGTATTAACCCTAGAAGGCAACTGCCGGTTTGGGCCCTGAAGTTGAAATTGGGACGGATAAAGCGTCATTGCACCGACATGGGGACCCTCATGGCCGCTTTGGTAAAATATGCTGATTCCGATAGTACCAAGGATCCCAAATCTGATGATGACAAGACAGGGAAGGGGAAGAAGAACAGCAGCTCCAAAGGTCAGCAGCATCACTGGGTAGGCAATGGCGGAGGAGGCAAGCGTAAAGCAGATGGCAACATGGATTTTGTGGCTAATACCAACGTACAGGACAATGGCCAGCGGCGCAAGGGTAGGCCGAAAAATCATAGTGGAGCGCCCAACCCCAACCCAAAACGCCTGAACTATTTGCTAAGCCAGCCCTGTCCAAGACATGGGACGAAGGAGGAGCCAGCAAACCACCTTTGGAAGGATTGCTTTATTATGCAAGAGTTCAAAAATTCTAATAATTTCCGGTATGATCACGGATCTGGCGGAGGCTCAGGGTCCGGGCCGGGTTACGGTGGAGGAAGTTCCGGTTCAGGATTTAATGGTAATCCGGGCGGACATAATGGTCAAAATAGTCAGAACAACCAGGGTGGTTACAACCAACAGCAGCAACAGTCAGGTTACCAAAGCAACCCAAAACAGTTGAGTAATGGGCAGTACCATGTCTTTACCACTAGCCGACAAGCGAGACCGGAAGGTTCAGAGGCGGGCAGTCAACTCTGTTGAACCGGCCACACCCCGTTATCTACGTTGGTCTGAACAGCCAATCATATGGAGCAGAGAGGATCACCCACTCCAGGTTGATAATCCGGGTCAGTTGGCTCTGGTGGTGGCGCCTCAGGTGGGAGGTTATAAGTTCATCAAGGTGCTCATGGATGGAGGGAGCAGCATTAACATCCTATACTATGAGACCTTCTGTCGTATGGGACTAACGGATAAGAATCTCAAACCGTCCAATACAGTATTCCACGGTGTAGTGCCTGGCAGATCAGCATATCCCGTTGGTAAGATAGCTCTTGAAGTGGCCTTTGGGGATGATCATGATTCCAGGTCGGAGACATTAACGTTTGAAGTGGTGAAAATCCAAAGTCCGTATCATGCCCTGTTTGGGCGTCCGGCATACGCCAAGTTTATGGCTCGGCCCTGTTATGTGTATTTGCGGCTCAAGATGTCGGGTCACAAGGGGACAATAACGGTTCACGGAAGCCACAAAATCGCTTTGGAATGCGAGGAAGGAGCTGTGGCTTATGCAGAGTCGGTTTGTGCCACCGAGGAGTTGAAGTACTATAAAGACAATGTTGATCCGGCAGACATGACTCCGTTGAAGAAGCCAACTACAGAGCATGATCCGGCCCTGAAGTTCAAATCGGCAGCAGAAACTAAGCTTGTTGACTTCGTACCTGGCGATTTGTCCAAGCAGTTCAGCATTAGTGCCAACTTGAATCCGAAATAGGAAAGCGCGCTCATCGAGTTCATCCGTGAGAATCGGGACATTTTTGCATGGAAGCCCTCTGACATGCCAGGTGTACTGAGGCAACTCGCTGAGCACACACTTAATGTGGATCCTAAATACAAACTGGTGAAACAGTTCCTCCGCCGGTTTAATGAAGAAAGACGCAAGGCGATTGAAGAAGAGGTAGCCAGGCTTTTAGCAGCTGGTTTTATTGTTGAAGTTTTTCACCCTGAGTGGCTTGCCAATCCGGTGCTAGTCCTTAAGAAAAACGGCACCTGGCGTATGTGTGTGGATTACACAGATCTTAATAAAGCTTGTCCAGTAGATCCTTTTGCCCTCCCCCGTATTGATCAAATCATTGATGCTACGGCGGGTTGTGAGCGTTTAAGTTTTTTGGATGCATATTCTGGCTATCATCATATCAAAATGGCAGTTAAGGACCAGGAGAAGACGGCATTCATAACTCCCTTTGGAGCCTTCTGCTATGTGTCTATGCCCTTTGGGCTCAAAAGTGCCCAGGCAACTTATCAACGGTGTGTACAAAATTGTCTTCACAAGCAGATTGGCCGTAAAGTACATGCTTACGTGGATGATATCGTGGTTAAATCCAGGGAGAAGGAGACTTTAGTTGATGATTTGAAAGAAACCTTTGATAACCTAAGGACGTACAAGATGATGCTTAATCCGGACAAGTGTGTCTTTGGTGTACCGGCGGGCAAGTTATTGGGTTTCCTGGTGACAGGGGAATTGAGGCTAATCCGGAGAAGATCACAGCCATCACCTCCCTGGCCAAACCGAAGTGTATCAATGATGTTCAACGCCTGGCAGGCCGGATTGCCGCGTTAAGCCGGTTTATCAGCCGCCTTGGTGAGAAGGCGATCCCTTTGTATCAGATGTTGAAGAAGACGGATCAATTCGTCTGGAGTTTTGCTGCTGATGAAGCGTTTGAGAACTTAAAGC
This sequence comes from Triticum aestivum, assembly GCF_018294505.1. Lineage (NCBI taxonomy): Eukaryota > Viridiplantae > Streptophyta > Magnoliopsida > Poales > Poaceae > Triticum > Triticum aestivum. The sequence goes on from NC_057800.1 coordinate 294,437,438, forward strand.
GGCAATTGGCCAATCCGCCTGTGCTCGCCGCTCCCATTGACAAGGAGCCGTTACTGCTATATGTTGCTGCTAATGCTCGTGCGGTCAGCATGGCTGTTGTGGTGGAACGAAAGGAGGCAGGTAAGGAGCATCTGGTTCAATGTCTGGTCTATTATATCGGCGAGGTTCTCATTGAGTCCAAGCAAAGGTATCCGCATTGGCAGAAGCTGGTGTACGGAGTTTTTATGGCAAGCCGGAAGTTTAAGCAATACTTTCAAGGGCACCCAATTACGATGGTCAGTTCTGCTCCTTTGGGAGATATCATCCAGAACCGGGAAGCAACTGGCCGGATTGCAAAGTGGGCTATAGAGCTGGGGCCGTACGGTTTGAAATATGTGCCTTGGACAGCGATTAAGTCTCAAGCACTTGTTGATTTCATCAATGATTGGACGGAAATGCAAGCACCTGAAGAAAAGATGGATCATACATATTGGACCATCCATTTTGACGGATCCAGGCAGTTGGAAGGCTCGGGGGCTGGAGTAGTATTAACTTCCCCACGAGGTGATAAGTTTTGTTATGTTCTCCGTTTAATGTTCCCTTGTACTAACAATGCAGCTGAGTATGAAGCCTTGCTCCATGGTCTTCGGATGGCTAAGGAGATGAATCTAAGTCGAGTTAAGTGCTTCGGTGATTCGGACCTTGTGGCTCAGCAAGTGTCTGGCACTTGGGACTCCAAGGACCCACTCATGGCAGCATATCATCGTGAGGTGGATATTGTTGCAGGTTATTTCAGAGGCTATCAGGTGGACCACGTGGACCGGCGGAAAAATGAAGCGGCGGACGCTTTAAGCCGGCTGGGCTCTCAGCGCAAACCGGTCCCACCCAATGTTTTTCTGGATGTGCTGCACAACCCGTCGGTGAAGATCCCTGGTGAAGAGGATTTGGCCATTCCTGATCCGGAGGCTCAATTGGTGGCAGTTCTTCATGTCATTCCAGATTGGACGCTTCCTTACCTGGCGTACAAGAACCGGGGCGAGTTGCCAGAAGATGAGATTCTGGCCCGGCAGATAATCCGGCGATCCAAGTCCATGGCTGTCATTAATGGTGAGTTGCATCATTGCAGTGTATCAGGAGCTTTTCAACGTTGCGTGTCTCCTGAAGAAGGCCGTGAAATTTTGCGTGAGATCCACGAAGGAGATTGTGGTCACCACGCCGGTTCAAAGTCTCTGGTGGCTAAAGCGTTTCGCCATGATTTCTATTGGTTAACTGCTCATGCTGATGCGAAGGATCTGGTCAGACGTTGTGATGGTTGCCAAAGGTTTTCAAGACGTGCTCATGTACCGGCTCAAGAATTGAGGATGATTCCAATTACTTGGCCGTTTGCGACTTGAGGGCTGGATATGGTTGGGCCTTTCAAAATGTTCAAAGATAAGAAGACCCACCTCCTGGTGGCGGTGGACAAGTTTACAAAGTGGGTGGAGGCAGAACCTGTTAGCAAGTGTGATCCGGCCACGGCGGTTTAGTTCATCAAAAAGGTGATTTTCCGGTTTGGCTTTCCGCACAGTATTATCGCAGATAATGGTACCAATTTATCCAAAAAATGCTATGAAGGAGTTCTGCGAACAGGAGCACATCCGGCTCGACGTTTCATCAGTGGCACATCCACAGTCCAATGGTCAAGCAGAAAGAGCTAATCAAGAGATCTTGAGAGGCATCAAGCCCCGGCTCATGGTTCCTTTGCAGAGAACGCCAGGATGTTGGGTAGAAGAATTACCATCTGTGTTATGGAGCATCAATACAACACCCAACAGATCAACAGGATACACACCGTTCTTCATGGTTTATGGAGCGGAGGCGGTTCTCCCCAGCGATATCCGTCATGACTCACCTCGTGTCACGGCTTATGTTGAAGCGGACAACGAGACAGCACGACAAGATGCTTTGGACCGGTTGGCTGAAGAGCGTGACATCGCAGCCGCCCGGTCGGCGATTTACCAGCAGGATCTTCATCGTTATCACAGTCGCCGAGTCAGAACCAGAGCCTTCCAGGAAGGAGATTTGGTGCTTCGGCTCATCCAAGATCAGACTGATATGCATAAGCTATCCCCACATTGGGAGGGGCCTTTCGTGGTCAGCAAGAATCTGCACAATGGGTCGTATTATCTGATCGATATTCGAGAGCATAAGGACTCACGTACGTCAGAGGAGGAGACTAACAGGTCGTGAAATATAGCTCATCTTCGGCCTTACTATACCTGAGCCATTGGCTATACTTATGTACATACAATATATATATATTATGATTCAGTAAAATAAACCGGAACCTCAGCTAAAGCGGGGTATCTGTTCTTTTACATCATGTGAGGTTACACGGAGTTGCTCTAAAGCGGCCTCCGGTTTACCCCTTGAGTTCGCTTTGCTAAAAGCATCCTGTTATATCACTTGGAGGATTGGTCGTGTCCGAACCAATACCATGCCTCTTGATAGGCGAAAGCCACCAGATCACTTGGGGAATTGGTCATGTCTGAACCAGTCATGCCTCTTGATCGGCCTAAGGCCACAGAATCACTTGGGGGCTTGGTTGAACCCGAACCATGACCACGCCATTTGGTCGGCATAAAATGCCACAAGAATCACTTGGGGACCTGGCTAACTAGAACCATAGTTACACCTAACGGGAGCTTGGTCGTGTTTAGTCATGGTTACGCCATTTGATCAGTTTAAATAAGTTTTTTTTGGCAAACGTTTTTTTTCGTTGCTTTCGCTTCATGCTTTTCTTTGAAGGGGGGTTTTTGCTTTTTATTGTGTTTCTTAAACCGACAATTTTTTTTTCAATTGACGGAACACAGTTCACGTCAATCTGGAGGCTATTTGACCGGTTTAATCCACGTTGTTAACATCCTCTTATGGAGTAACATGGTATTTATCGTAACCCGGCACGGTTTACATGGTAAACCAGCGTCATATATATATACAGGAGCTGTTATCTCCTCCAATAATATGGGTTTGCAAAACTCCGCTTCAAGATTGGCCAAGCCAACTTCATGCTCAATGACGGCGGGTATTATGTATCTCAAAATTTGGTAATACTTAAAATTTTGTTTTGATTTCATATATGCAGACATTATATTCCGCCTGACGGTACAACCGCGGTGGCACTTGACGAATTTTTCATTTCAGAAAGTGTTTTGGAAAGTTCATTGCCACAGGAAGAACAAATTATGCACGAAGGCATATCAACATCAAAGGTATCAGCTAGCCTATTACAAGGAAACATGATGCCCATAATAATATAATTGTTTTTTGCGAAGAAGATGCAGTTTTAAACCGGCGTCCGGTTCAAGCTTGGTCACCAGCCTGGCCTGATGGTTGTGGATCGTCCTGCGCCGCTTCAGCCTCCGTATCCCTACCCAGTGGCTGGAAATCCACAGTTGTACAGTCGATTCCCACTAATGCTTGAAAAACAGTTTCATCGTGGATCAGCAAGGACGGGTCAATATCGAGAGCGTACGTATGCTTACGGATTGGACGAATCAGATTTTCCGATTCATGGATTGGCGCAGCTATTCGCTTGTTCTGACTGTCATATTACGCTTGATAACGAGACAAGTCTGCTTCCTCAGCCAACTGACAAGCTAGTGGACGCACTTCCCGGTTTATCGCTCGCAGATCCGCTTCACCGAATTCTGATCCGTCTTCCTTCAAACTGGGATAGCCCTGAGCCGCTTCAACAGGATCAAAATCCGGCACCCAGGCTTTTGCCCGGATTAAAGCATTGATTGCGCCGGTTCGAGCAGCAGATTTCTTTAGCTCTTCAATCCGGGCAGGAAGCACCGACAGTTTCATCAGAGTATCTTGAATCAAAGTAGGCGCCAGTTTGTTATGAGAGGCGGTACAGATGATCCGCTGGGCACCAGTATACAATTGTTGAACCAATGTATAGGCGGCTTTTAGCTTCTTCCGTACATCTGACCCCAAATGACCAATGCGTGTCCCTGAAATACCATAAAGGGTTAATAAACCGGCGACTTTGTCAGAAGGCAGAGCCAATTCAGTAGGAAAACTGGCTTACCAAAGATAGCAGCAGTCATGGCATGCACGTGCCGCTTTATGCTGGTCAGTTCATCTGCCACTGGTTTTAGTGCAGCCTCAGCATCCTCTGCTCGTTTGATCAAAGCGGATTTCTCAGTGGCCCAGTCCGCCCGTTTCTTTTTGAAGTTTTCCATAAGTTGTTCCATGGCGCTTAAAGCACTGGTCAATTCCCTTTTGCTTTGGAGGTTTCAGCTTGTTGGGTTTTCAGGGCTTCTTGAAGATCGATGACTTGGTTCTCTTTCGTCTTCAGCTCCGCCTGCATGCATACAGATATATGCTTCAGCAAACTGGTAGAAGGATTCAAGTACCAACCACATAACAAGTTATGCGCTTAGTACTTGGGGGCTAATGCATATTTGATCTAAAGCGGCCCCCAATTTACCCCTTCATCTTTCGATTGTTTACAAAGTCCCAAGATCAATACAAGTATTCAACTTGGCACTTGGGGGCTAATGGCTATTTGATCATATATATATTCTGATACGGCAGTTTCAATTACTTAAAGTACCGGTTTAACTATGCTAAAGTTGAACCGGCCTTTGGGGGCTACATCAGCAAATTTCAAAGCAACAAGATTTATATTATTTAAGTCCTGGTTTGAAAGAATATTCCAAACCGGCCCTTGGGGGCTAGGAGAGTCAGGAATGGAAGCATACAAGCAAGAAGGAGCATATGGAAATTACCTCATATTTGTCTTTCATCATATTGACCAGACCGGCTTCATAGTCACGGCTGGTATACAGCCGGTTCAGATAGCCGGAATGGATATCTTGGGCGTTCGGAGCAGCGTAAGTCGTCAGATCAGCGTTCCACTTGCCTTTACCAAAGGCAGCAAGTTCTTCCTTGGCAGAATGTTTGGATAAAGCGACAGGATTGTTTGGCTCAGTATGGCCAGTACAAGTAATAACAACCTCATCATCTTTGGTACCGCCGGTTTGCACTGGAGTTGTTGGCTTGTCAGTAGGCTTTGCTGGACCGGTGGAGCTTTCAATCCGGATGGAACCTGTAGGCTAATGGGTAGGATCTGAGGTGTCAATGGGTCTCTCTTCTACAATAAGATCATCATCTTATTGCGGTGGATCGTTGGGAATATCCACAGGAATAGCTGCTTCAGCGTTGGGTGTCTTGTCCGCTTCAAGAACGACATCCTCTTCGGCCGCTTTGTCCAGGCAGGCCTTCTTGCTTGGCCTAGGTTTGGCCCTAAGAAGGATAACAAAATCAAATACAGAATATGTTCTAAGGCAATGTACTGCAAACATTGCAATAAGTATAACTTACCCAAACACCATTTTGAGCGGTGGGAGCTGAGTAGCCGATGACTCGCCAGAAGATGAGTGGGAAGTAACCTGATAATTGGAGTCAGACGGAGTAAGAGGTTGACGAAAGCAGCCCGCTTTACGACAAGTACTGACAAGCAAATTAGAGACCTCGGAATGGCGCTTCCGAACCGGACTGTTCAGTAAACCGGCGGAGATAACTACCTGGCCGTTGTGCCGGGTGGTACGGCGAGCTTAATGTTGTTGGGTCTTCATAAGAAGTTTAGGATCCAAATAAGCAAGAGGATGAGAAAATTTAACTTTCCGGTTTGCCTGACGGATTTTTTGTGAAGGCAAGGTTTCTGAATCGGAAGAGAGAATAATTATCTCGGCAACATCCGCGTGGCTGGCTTCGACATCATCCTGACAAATATCATCATCAATAAGACGCATGAAAAATAAACCAAGTGAGTCAAGATCTACCTCAAAATCCGGATTATCAACCTCGTCGTCAGGAGCTGGATTAGAAGAGGCGGTGGTTCTTTTCTTATGGGCAGTCTTCTTCACAGCTTTAGTCTTTTGCCGGGCTGCTCTTTCCGTTTTGTCTGGTTTTTCTGGCTTCTCCTGCGACAGTTTTTTCTCCAAAACGGATCATCGCCCTGATTATGCAGACACTGATATTAAAAACAATGACCAAACATATCAATAATAGATTCAGTAAAGGGAGAAGTCAAAGTCTTACAGCTGGCGGTTTGTTGGTGGCACAGAAGGGAAGCAGGCCGGTTCTGGCACATATGTGTTCCGGTTCATTCAGTATCTTATGCACAGCCTCTGTGATTTCTTCACCAGAGAGCTGGAGTCTTGAGTGTCGCAGTGGGTCATCAACACGATCAGTATACTGGCACATCAAACCGGAGCGCAGACTAAGAGGCAGTATGCTCCATGATATCCAACAGCGAGCAAGATCAACCCCTGTTAAACCGTTGGCCATAAAAGCTCTGAGCTTTGATAGCTGAGGAGCATATTTACTTCTCTCATGTGCAGTCAATCTCTGTGGAGAAGGGTGTGTGTTGCTGAGCCGCTCCGGTCGAAAGCCGGGCAAGGGATTCTCACCAGCAGGGGAGGTGTCTTTGCAGTAGAACCATGTCTGATTCCATTCTTTGGGGTGGCTATGCAGTTTTGCATGAGGGTATGTGACCTCTTTCCTTTTCTGAATCGCCACACCACCCAACTCTGTATTGGAGCCGTCAGTAAATTCAGTATGACGGTTTAGATGGAATAGGTCTCTGAACAGTTCCACTGTGGGCTCCTCTTGAAAGAACGCTTCACAGAGCACTTGGAAGTGACACATATTTGTAACAGAGTTGGGGCCAGTATCTTGTGGATGGAGCTGGAAATTGGCTAAGACATCCCGATAAAATTTAGAACCGGGCGGCTTAAAGCCCCGAGCTAAGTGATCTACGAAAACAACAACCTCTCCTTCTCGAGGTGAGGGAGGGCATTCTTTGCCAGGAGCCCTCCAATGGATTGTGTCCTTACTGCCTAAAGCACCAATCAGGACTAAATCGTCCAGTTCAGCCTCTGTGACGCGAGAAGGAACCCAATTGCACTCATACACTTACTTGGCCATGACGGAATCTACAAAATAAAAGATCCCGGTTCAAAAATGCATTGATTAAAATGCACTGGTATGTACAATGTTAAACCGGAAACAGCCTTATCTAAACCGGAGTTTCATGAAGCAACCTACATCTGGTGGTTCAACAAGGAGACTAATGGCATATACCGGTTTGGAAAATTTCATATAAGGTTAAACCGCCTGACCTAAACATTGAAGCAATTGAGATTGCGAATGATTAAGTATGCAGAAACAGGTTTCACAAGATCTTATTACGGCATTGGATCTGAAGCAAGTTCAGAAAATAAGAAAAATAGTCGAAGATCAAAGCAGAACAGTATTGAATCAATGAGCAGAAGTATATGTAAGATCTATGGTTTTGGGCAGGAAACTAGCGGCGGATACTGAAAGTTACCGCTACACAAAGCAAGGGTTTACATGTGCATCCAGGAGCTAATACATGAGTATGAACAAGTGATGAACACCGCAAGAACACGAAGCCCTAGATCAGATCTATATTGAGAAGAGCAGAAGACCTACTAGAGCTGAGGAAAACGCGGAAGGTCGCCGCGGCTTTCTGGCGCGTTCAAGTTGTTGCAGCGGCCAAGGGTGATGCAGAAGACGACGGCGGCGGCGGAGCTCTGAGACTGGCGACGCGAGGAAGACGAAGAGGAAGGACACAAAGGGAAGAAAAGAAATGACCCTTCGGGCCTATTTATAAGGCAAAGGACATGTGTCAGGCACGGGAATCAAGGGACCGCAGATTTTGGAAGTAGGGCGGTTACCTCGGTCATTGCGAATCTATTAAACAAGAAGATATCATGGATGTTTTCTTTATGACAGATGATGTCACGCCGGTTTACAGCAAACAGAGAAGATGACGCCACGGCGGTTCAATAACTACAAGAAGATGTTGAAGACGAAGATTTTTGCTAAGGATTGACATGAACCTGTTCAAATCAATCTGGGGCCTAATGTTGGGGATATTACTACTGGGCATAAACCGGCCTACCTGGGCCGGATTAACTCCATCAGTAGTTCAAAGGTGTTAAAGCCCAAAGAGGCAGATAAAGGCCCAGGGCCCGTAGTCGGTTTACAATCTGTAGCCATACATCAGCTTTGTGCACATACTTGTAATATGAGTTAGGAACAAGGAGAGACCAACCCGGATACGAGTATGAACCGGTGTTGGGACTCTCTGAACCGGCAGGCGTCACCCATGTATATAAGGGGACGACCCGGCGGCGGTTCAGGGACGACAGACAACGACTCGAGACATAGGCGAAGCTTATTCGCTCCCTAGTCATCGAAACACCCATCAATTCCATCACAACTAGAAGTAGGCTTTTACCTTCATTGAAGGGGCCGAACTAGTATAAACTCTCTTGCGTCCTTGTGTCCGCTTTAACCCCTTCAAGCTAATCCGTAGCGATGGCTCCACGACTAAGTCCTTTCTCTAGGACATCTGCCGTGACAAAACCACGACAATCCAGGAAAGGCGAATGTAGTGGTAGATGCTCTTAGTAGAAACCCCAGCTCGGGCAACGATAATCTACAGAACTTGAGACCTGAATTTCCGCAGGAGTTCGCCAAACACAACTTGGTGATGGTCACTGAAGGCAATGTGTCAAATTTGGAAATACAGCCCACCCTAATGTAACAGATTAAGAAGGCTCAGCATGGACACCCCAGCATCGAAGGCATAAAAAGAAAAGTGAGTCTGGGCAAGGCTTCAGAATTCGTCGTAGACGATAAGGGAATATTATGGTACGGATACAGACTTTGCGTACCAAATATAGAGGACCTCAAACAGCAAATTCTAGCCGAAGGCCACACTGCTCCATATTCAATCCACCCTGGAGGAACCAAGATGTACAAGGACATTCAGGAAAATTTTTGGTGGCACGGTATGAAGAGGGATATAGCCACATTCATTGCATGTTGTGATTCATGTCAGCGCATTAAGCCGAGCACCAAAAACCAGTAGGACTATTACAGCCAAATAGGATACCTGAGTGAAAGTGGGACGAAATTGGAATGGATTTTATTGTCGGACTACCTCGGTCACGACACAGAAATGATGCCATATGGGTCATCACAGATAGATTAACTAAGGAGGCACATTTTATCCCAGTAAAGACAACCCACACCACTCAGAAGCTTGCCAAACTTTATCTCTCCCGTATAGTTTGTCTGCATGGAATTCCAAAGACTATAATATCCGACAGAGGCACTCAATTCGTCTCTAGATTTTGGGATCATTTACAACAAGCTCTGGGAACTCAACTAGTATTTGGTACATCATACCACCCCCAGACTGGAGGACAAATTGAACGTGTGAACCAAATTCTAGAGGACATGCTAAGAGCATGTGTTCTCACCTATGGAACCAGCTGGGAAGAAAGCTTGCCGTATGCTGAGTTCGTGTACAACAACAGTTACCAAGCCAGTCTACAGATGGCACCTTTTCAAGCCTTGTACGGGCGAAGATGCCGTACCCCATTAAATTGGTCAGAAACAGGAGACAGTCGTATCTTCGGCCCAGACATGCTCAAGGAAGCTGAGGAGAAAGTTAGACTAATCAGGGATCGACTCAAGACAGCCCAGAGCCGACAAAAGAGTTATTACGATCAAAAACATCATGAAGTCAGCTTTGAACCCCGGTTAATATGCGTACCTACGAGTATCTCCTATGAGGGGCCTGCAACGATTCAAAGTTAAAGGAAAGCTAGCACCATGGTTTATTGGACCCTTCTGTGTGATTGCACGAAGAGGCACAGTGGCCTACCAGCTAGACCTACCCGAAGAACAGTCAGACGTCCACGGCGTGTTCCATGTCTCACAGACGTCCAGCAACCCAGAAAAGCATGTATCTCATGATAACATTGACATTCAACCAGACCTCACCTACACGGAACGTCCAATAAAAATATTGGACGAGTCTGAAAGAAGGACCCGTCAGAAAACAATTAAGTTTTTCAAGGTCCAGTGGAGTAATCACACCGAGGATGAAGCAACATGGGAAAGAGAGGATTTCCTTCGGGCAGAGTATCCACACCTATTTGAGGATCAGCTGAAATCTCGGGGACGAGATTTTTTCTAAGGGGGTAGGTGTTGTAACACCTCAAAATTTTGGTTTTGATTTTTATCAACTTCTTTATTTGATTTAAAGGTCACTTGAATTTTTCAAAAAAAAGGGGCTCATCTTCCCAAATCTTTTTATGACAAATATTTCATGAGTTCTTCCCAATCTTGATTTTTGGTCTTGAAGATTTTTCATCTTGTGTTGGCTCAACACAAATAATTTTGGAAGGTTTTTACAATTCCTTTTTATTAAAAAGAATTCCTATAAATTATCAATTTTATTCATCCCCATTCAAAAATTACTCTCTTGCCATGACCTCTGTTGAAAACTTTCTTCCAAAAAACCACCTCCCCACTTTGGGTCAAGTCAAGCATTAAGTCCAGCAAAGTTCAACTTCCCCTAGATTTTAATTCTATTTATTTTAAACTCAAAATCTTTTTCTGCCATTTATTTGGACCTTAGTGATTTACAAAGGAACTACTAGATTTCCTTTGAGTTTTGGTTCCAAATAAATTCCTCTGGCTAGTCCTTAGTGTCCTCAGCCTAGATCCATCAAGATCTGCTAGTCCATAGTACAAATTATTCAAATTTTGCCTGCTGCAAGTTTGGACCAGATTTGCCATTTTTAGTGAATTTCATTCTTTTTCTTTTCCAAAAGTTCTGAGATAATTCAGGCAGTCTCCAGATGCATCAAGAAATCACTTCACCAAGTTTCAGCTCTAGAAGAATTTTCCACGTGCATAAATCATTTCGTCGAACAGGTGGCCGGCACTGTTCCTGTCAAGTTTCAGAAGTTCAGTGTTGGGTTCAGTCGTCAGTGTCGTTTTCGTCAGGGCTCTTCGTCAATCTCGCCAGTAGCTGCCTTGGATCATTTCTCACTGCTCCTTCTTATCCAATGCGCCGCACGGTTGTTTGGCCGGTCGCGAGCATCGGTGGAGACGTGTCACGTCAACTCCGGCGTCTTCCGCGGTGGCAGAACCGCCATGGCGACCAGCAGGGGCCAGCCCTGCAGTACGGCAACGTCCAACATAGCCCACACCACCAGGAGCCTCCGCGTGGTCGTCCTCTTCCCTGTGCGTGCTGCAGAACCGTCGCCGTGGCCTGAGAGGCGCAGAGCGCGTTCTCTGCCGCCGACGAGCCCGTGAGCTCTGTTCCGTCGAGGGCACGGGAGCAGGCCAAATCTGATCAACCTTAGTTGTTGAATGGAACCAGTGAACCAATCCTAAGGTGCCCAGTCACCTAAACCTCCAGCCCGACCACTGCCTCGCTGTAATCGCTCGCCGGAGTGATCCCGTTCTCGGCAACCGCCTCGGGCCGGCTATAAATAGAGGCCCCGAGCTCGCCTTCAACCCAGCACCACCCCTCCACCTCACCAGAGTCGCGCCCAGCCGCTAGAAGGACCTCGAGGAGGCCTTCTTCCCCAACTCCGGCCGCCATGACCCGCTCTGGTAGCCAGCTTGATTCACTCGATTCCTTGCATAGCTCTAGCTCAAACTTGGGGAGGAACCTCCTAGTGCACCCACTCCCCTAACCCGCGCTTCAATTTGGCGTTTGCAGCTCTCTTCGGAGGGATCCATCCTCGACCGAACCGCCGTCCGCTGGAGTGGAAGCCGCCGTCGGCATGGTGCTCGCCGATGACCAAATCCACCACCCACCGATGCGGAATTGTCCCGTGAGTGCAACCATAGCCTTGCCCTCCTCCGGATCACCGTCGATTGTCGTCGGCGATCATCGTTTGCATTGGCCGGTTGTGGGATTTTAAACCTGACATGCGGGACCCCCTCGTCAGCCTCTCCTCTTTTATTTGAAACGTTTTCTGAAAGCGCCTTCGGGCAAAGTACGTTTTCCCTTTGGGTTGGCATATTTCCAACCGAAATGTTTTCTGTTTTTTTAAACTAGCCCCTGGAAAGTTTCTGTTTCATCACAGATTAGTCCCTGGACTAAAACCTTAATAACTTTTGAACAGAAGATGATTTTGAGTTGATTATTTTTCTGTCATCTTTATTTTTCTATCTAGTTTTTTATCATATTTATTTAAAAAAATTGGAACAATTTTTATGCACGCACGGTGTTTACATTAGTATCCGATTTCTTTTATAACATAGATACCGAAGAAGGTGAGAGAGCCGCAAACTTCGCCGAGCTAGACTCCGACTACTCCGAACCAGGCAAGCATGTTTGAACCTTTGATATGATGAGTGTTTTTCATGATTGCTTAAGTGGTTTTCTCATGACATGTTTATATAAGCATTTTTGAATGTTATATTTCATGCAAGCAAGCTGCAAGTGAGCTTCGAAATTCGATGTGTTCATATGATGGTGAGATAACCTGATCATGTGGTGGCATGATAGGTTGCAAGCTGGTATTGTTGAAGCATGCCAATTTTATATCAACTGTTTAACTCCAGTATTAACGTGGATCAAGTCTTGTTCCCGTTCGTCCCCTTCCGTGCTACCACATGTTTTCTGCAAAGAATACAGTTTAGTAAGTTGGAAACCTCTTTCCTTGTACACACCAAATAGAGTGGTCGTGATGAGGGTTCCATGTCCCTGGATTAAAGCCCATCATCCGGTTAGGCGGCATGGGTGTTTCCGGTTGGGACCGAGAGGGGGGCACCCCTTAGAGCGCGCGATATAAATTTGATCCCATGCTATTCGAGGTTGTAGCCTCCCCGTCTTAGAGTTTTTCTTGAACGTTGCCTAGGGTGATTCCTGGCAGTGGAATGTGGAATGGGTGTGTACTGGTTAGATGTGTTTCTCCTAAAATACCGTAAACGGAACTAGTCCTTTGTGACTACCGAAATCCGTTGGTTGTGGTTAAAGAGTACAAACTCTGCAGAGTCAAAACCATTCGAGTAACCATGTCCATGGTTAATGACTTTGATCAACATATTAATGTCAATCTCAGTATCAGTCTCAGTGTCAGTCTCAGTGACAGTCTCCGGAGAATAAGCATGAAACTGGGAGTGGTAAACCCGGCCGAATGTATTCCTGTGGATGGACTAACCAGTTTATTATCATGTACCGAGTATTTCGTGGAATGATGTTACCTTCATGAGCTACTTGAATTCGAATGATGAGATATAAGCTCTTTATGTGATGTCGCTCAGACGTCCGACTGTGGCATTCTTGTTATTTACTTTGATATAAGCCCTTTATGTGATGTCTCTTAGACGTCCCACTGTGGCATTCTTGTTATTTACTTTGATATAAGCCCTTTATGTGATGTCGCTTAGACGTCCGACTATGCCATTCTTGTTATTTACTTTTGATATAAGCCTTTTATGTGATGTCGCTCAGACGTCCGACTGCGGCATCATTGTTATTTACTTTCATTATAAGCCCTTTTCGAGATGTCGCTTAGACGTCCGACTGTGGCACGTACTGTCATTTACGTTTCAATATAAGCCCTTTATGCGGTGTCGCCCTGACGCCCGACTGCGGCATGTTAAGTTATTTTTCCTTTCGAGGCGTCGCTTCAGACACCCGATCGGTCTTCAACTATTTTATTGGGATTTCGGGAGGACTACCGCCTGACTTCCTTTTTATTTAACATGTAGTGCAAATTTATTATCTGAGTGTGCATTACCAGTCTGCTCATGTGCATCATGTTTGCATTCGTTATATCTTATGTCCAAACTGTCTTGCGAGTACATTCAAAGTACTCACCTGGCTTGTTGATTTGGCTAGATGTTAACGAAGGCGATCTTATGGATGAAGAGTACGATAGCGAGTCCGACGCCTAGAGGAGTCCCAGTCAGTCCCGTGCGATCCTGGAGTTCTTCACTTGTATTATATACGCTTCCGCTACCCTAATAAAATCATCGAGCCTCACTTCGGCGCTTGATGAGCTGTAAGATTTTGGAGTCATGTCACCCACTTCACTGTGACATATCCACCACCACTTTTATTATGAGTCAGTAGTTATGCCACCATACCCTTTGTGTCATATCCGCCTTTATGTATAATATCGGCGTGCTTGTAATAAATTGTTGAGCAGCCTCAGCTCAACCTTGTATAATATTTAGCACTTCTGGATTTCTGTATCAAGGATTTGTCTACCAGTAAGGAGGATTCTTCTATACTGGTCTGATATAATGGTCGGTTTTTGAATAAATGTTTTATTGGAAAACCGGTCCTGACAGATGTGATCACAGACATGACGAGGAGTCTCGAAATGGTCGAGACATGAAGATTGATATATTGGAAGCCTACATTTGAATATCGGAAGTGTTCCGGGTGAAATCGGGATTTTACTGGAGTACCGGGAGGTTACCGGAACCCCCCGGGGACTTAATGGGCCTTAGTGGGCCTTGGTGGAAGAGAGGAGAGGCGGCCAGGGCAAGGGCCGTGCCCCCTCCCCCCTAGTCCGAATAGGACAAGGAGAGGGGGAGGCGCCCCCCTTCGTTCTTCTCCTCCACCTCTCCTTCTCTCTCCTAGTCCAACAAGGAAAAAGGAAGAGAGTCCTACTCTCGGTAGGAGTAGGACGACTCCTGGCACGCCCCTCTCTAGGCCGGCCGCACCCCCCCTTGCTCCTTTATATACGGGGGCAGGGGGCACCCCAGAGACACAACAATTGATTGTTTGATCTTTTAGCCGTGTGCGGTGCCCCCCTCCATCATAGTCCACCTCGATAATACTGTAGCGGTGCTTAGGCGAAGCCCTGCGTCGGTAGAACATCATCATCGTTACCACGCCGTCGTGCTGACGAAACTCTCCCTCAACACTCGGTTGGTCGGAGTTCGAGGGACGTCATCGGGTTGAACGTGTGCTGAACTCGAAGGTGCCGTGCGTTCGGTATTTGATCGGTCGGATCGTGAAGACGACTACATCAACCGCGTTATGCTAACGCTTCCGCTTTTGGTCTACGAGGGTACGTGGATAACACTCTCCTCTCTCGTTGCTATGCATCACCATGATCTTGAGTGTGCATAGGAAAATTTTGAAATTACTACATTCCCCAACAGTGGCATCCGAGTCTGGTTTTATGCGTAGATGTCATATGCACGAGTAGAACACAAGTGAGTTGTGGGCGATATAAGTCATGCTGCTTACCAGCATGTCATATTTTGGTTCGGCGGTATTGTTGGATGAAGCGGTCAGTACCGACATTACGCGTACGCTTACGCGAGACTGGTTCTACCGACGTGCTTTGCACATAGGTGGCTGACGGGTGTCAGTTTCTCAACTTTAGTTGAACTGAGTGTGGCTACGCCCGGTCCTTGTGAAGGTTAAAACATCACCAACTTGACAAACTATCATTGTGGTTTTCATGCGTAGGTAAGAACGGTTCTTGCTAAGCCCTTAGCAGCCACGTAAAATTTGCAACAACAAAGTAGAGGACGTCTAACTTGTTTTTGCAGGGCATGTGGTGATGTGATATGGTCAATACATGGTGCTAAATTTTATTGTATGAGATGATCATGTTTTGTAACCAAGTTATCAGCAACTGGCAGGAGCCATATGGTTGTCGCTTTATTGTATGCAATGCAATTGCGCTGCAATGCTTTACTTTATCACTAAGCGGTAGCGATAGTCGTGGAAGCATAAGATTGATGACATGACAACGATGCTATGATGGAGATCAAGGTGTCACGCCGGTGATGATGGTGATCATGACGGTGCTTCGAAGATGGAGATCACAAGCACAAGATGATGATGGCCATATCATATCACTTATATTGATTGCATGTGATGTTTATCTTTTATGCATCTTATCTTGCTTTGATTGGCGGTAGCATTATAAGATGATCACTCACTAAATCATCAAAGTATAAGTGTTCTCCCTGAGTATGCACCGTTGCAAAGTTCTTCGTGCTGAGACACCACTTGATGATCAGTTGTGATAGGCTCTACGTTCAAATACAACGGGTGCAAAACAATTACACACGCGGAATACTCAGGTTAAACTTGACGAGCCTAGCATATAACAATATGGCCTCGGAACACGGAGACCGAAAGGTTGAGCGTGAATCATATAGTAGATATGATCAATATAGTGATGTTCACCATTGAAACTACTCCATCTCACGTGATGATCGGACATGGTTTAGTTGATATGCATCACATGATCATTTAGAGGATTAGAGGGATGTCTATCTAAATGGGAGTTCTTAAGTAATATTATTAATTAAACTTAAATTTATCATGAACTTAGTACCTGATAGTATCTTGCTTGTCTGTGTTGATTGTAGATAGATGGACTGTGCTGTTGTTCCATTGAATTTTAATGAGTTCCTTGAGAAAGCAAAGTTGAAAGATGATGGTAGCAATTACACGGACTGGGTCCGTAACTTGAGGATTATCCTCATTGCTGCTCAGAAGAATTACGTTCTGGAAGCACCGCTGAGTGCCAAGCCTGCTGCGGATGCAACTGACGACGTTAAGAATGTCTAGGCAGAGCAAAGCTGATGACTACTCAATAGGTCAGTGTGCCATGCTTTACGGCTTAGAATCGGTATTTCAACGACATTTTGAACGTCATGGAGCATATGAGATGTTCTAGGAGTTGAAGTTAATATTTCAGAAGAATGCCCGGATTGAGAGATATGAAGTCTCCAATAAGTTCTACAGCTGCAAGATGGAGGACAATAGTTCTGTCAGTGAGCATATACTCAACATGTGTGGGTACTGCAATCACTTGATTCAACTGGGAGTTAATCTTCCGGATGATACCGTTATTGACAGAATTCTTCAATCACTGCCACCAAGATAGAAGAGCTTCGTGATGAACTATAACATGCAAGGGATGGATAAGACGATTCCCGAGCTCTTCGCAATGCTAAAGGCTGCGGAGGTAGAAATCAAAAAGGAGCATCAGGTGTTGATGGTCAATAAGACCACCAGTTTCAAGAAAAAGGGCAAAGGGAAGAAGAAGGAGAACTTCAAGAAGAACATCAAGCAAGTTGCTGCTCAGGAGAAGAAACCCAAGTCTGGACCTAAGCCTGAGACTGAGTGCTTCTACAGCAAGCAGACTGGTCACTGGAAGCGGAACTGCCCCAAGTATTTGGCGGATAAGAAGGATGGCAAGGTGAAGAAAGGTATATGTGATATACATGTTATTGATGTGACCTTACTATTGCTCGCAGTAGCACCTGGGTATTTGATACTGGTTCTGTTGCTAATATTTGCAACTCGAAACAGGGACTACGGATTAAGCAAAGATTGGCTAAGGACGAGGTGACGATGCGCGTGAGAAATGGTTCCAAAGTCGATGTGATCGCAATCGGCACGCTACCTCTACATCTACCTTCGGGATTAGTATTAGACCTAAATAATTGTTATTTGGTGCCAGCGTTGAGCATGAACATTATATCTGGATCTTGTTTGATGCGAGACGGTTATTCATTTAAATCAGAGAATAATGGTTGTTCCATTTATATGAGTAATATCTTTTATGGTCATGCACCCTTGAAGAGTGTTCTATTTTTGTTGAATCTCGATAGTGCAACTTATTTGTGGCACTGCCGTTTAGGTCATATCAGTGTAAAGCGCATGAAGAAACTTCATACTGATCGACTTTTGTAACCACTTGATTATGAATCACTTGGTACTTGCGAACCATGCCTCATGGGCAAGATGACTAAAACACCGTTCTCCGGTACTATGGAGAGAGCAACAGATTTTTTGGAGATCATACATACAGAGGTATGTGGTCCGATGAATGTTGAGGCTCGTGGCGGATATCGTTATTTTCTCACCTTCACATATGATTTAAGCAGATATGGATATATCTACTTAATGAAACATAAGTTTGAAATGTTTGAAAAGTTCAAAGAATTTCAGAGTGAAGATAAGAATCATCGTAACAAGAAAATAAAGTCTCTACGATCTGATCGTGGAGGAGAATATTTGAGTTATGAGTTTGGTCTTCATTTGAAACAATGCGGAATAGTTCTGCAATTCACGCCACCCGGAACACCACAGCGTAATGGTGTGTCCGAACGTCGTAATCGTACTTTACTAGATATGGTGCGATCTATGATGTCTCTTACTGATTTACCGCTATCGTTTCGGGGTTATGCTTTAGAGACGGCCGCATTCACGTTAAATAGGGCACCATCGAAATCCGTTGAGATGACGCCTTATGAACTATGGTTTGGCAAGAAACCAAAGTTGTCGTTTTTGAAAGTTTGGGGCTGCGATGCTTATGTGAAAAAGTTTCAGCCTGATAAGCTTGAACCCAAATCGAAGAAATGTGTCTTCATAGAATACCCAAAGGAGACTGTTGGGTAAACCTTCTATCACAGATCCGAAGGCAAGACTTTTGTTGCTAAATTCGGAGTTTTTCTTAAGAAGGGGTTTCTCTCGAAAGAAGTGAGTGGGAGAAAAGTAGAACTTGATGAGGTAATTGTACCTGCTCCCTTATTGGAAAGTAGTTCATCACAGAAACCGGTTTCTGCGACACCTACACCAATTAGTGAGGAAGTTAATAATGATGATCATGAAACTTCAGATCAAGTTGTTGCTGAACCTCGTAGGTCAACCAGAGTAAAATCCGCACCAAAGTGATACGGTAATCCTGTTCTGGAAGTTATGTTAGTAGACCCTGACGAACCTACGAAATATGAAGAAGCGATGGTAAGCCTAGAATCCACGAAATGGCTTGAGGCCATGAAATCTGAGATGGGATCCATGTATGAGAACAAAGTGTGGACTTTGGTTGACTTGACTGATGATCGGCAAGCAATTGAGAATAAATGGATCTTTAAGAAGAAGACTGACGCTGACGATAATGTTACTATCTATAAAGCTCGACTTGTTGCGAAAGGTTTTTGACAAGTTCAAGGGATTGACTACGATGAGACCTTCTCACCCGTAGCGATGCTTAAGTCTGTCTGAATCATGTTAGCAATTGCCGCATTTTATGATTATGAAATTTGGCAAATGGATGTCAAAACTGCATTCTTGAATGAATTTCTGAAAGAAGAATTGTATATGATGCAACTGGAAGGTTTTGTCGATCCAAAGGGAGCTAACAAAGTGTGCAAGCTCCAGTAATCCATTTATGGACTGGTGCAAGCCTCTCGGAGTTGGAATAAACGCTTTGATAGTGTGATCAAAGCATTTGGTTTTGTACAGGCTTTTGGAGAAGCCTGTATTTACAAGAAAGTGAGTGGGAGCTCTGTAGCATTTCTAAAATTATATGTGAATGACATATTGTTGATTGGAAATAATATAGAATTTCTGGATAGCATAAAAGGGTACTTGAATAAGAGTTTTTCAATGAAAGACCTCGGTGAAGCTGCTTATATATTGGGCATCAAGATCTATAAAGATAGATCAAGACGCTTAATTGGACTTTCACAAAGCACATACCTTGACAAAGTTTTAAAGAAGATCAAAATGGATCAAGCAAAGAAAGGGTTCTTGCTTGTGTTACAAGGTGTGAAGTTGAGTAAGACTCAATGCCCAACCACTACAGAAGATAGAGAGAAAATGAAAAATGTTACCTATGCTTCAGCCATAGGCTCTATCATGTATGCAATGCTGTGTACCAGACCTGATGTGTGCCTTGCTATAAGTCTAGCAGGGAGGTACCAAAGTAATCCAGGAGTTGATCACTGGACAGCGGTCAAAAACATCCTGAAATACCTGAAAAGGACTAAGGATATGTTCTTGTTTATGGAGGTGACAAAGAGCTCATCATAAATGGTTACGTTGATGCAAGCTTTAACACTGATCCGAACGATTCTAAATCGCAAACCGGATACGTGTTTACATTGAACGGTGGAGCTGTCAGTTGGTGCAGTTCTAAACAAAGCGTCGTGGCGGGATCTACGTGTGAAGCAAAGTACATAGCTACTTTAGAAGCAGCAAATGAAGGAGTCTGGATGAAGGAGTTCATATCCGATCTAGGTGTCATACCTAGTGCATCGGGTCCAATGAAAATCTTTTGTGACAATACTGGTGCAATTGCCTTGGCGAAGGAATCCAGATTTCACAAGAGAACCAAGCACATCAAGAGACGCTTCAATTCCATCCGGGATCTAGTCCAGGTGGGAGACATAGAAATTTTCAAGATACATACAGATCTGAATTTTGCAGACCCGTTGACTAAGCCTCTTCCACGAGCAAAACATGATCAGCACCAAGGCTTCATAGGTGTTAGAACAATTACTGTATAATCTAGATTATTGACTCTAGTGCAAGTGGAAGACTGAAGAAAATATGCCCTAGAGGCAATAATAAAGTTATTATTTATTTCCTTATATCATGATAAATGTTTATTATTCATGCTAGAATTGTATTGACTGGAAACAAAATACATGTGTGAATACATAGACAAATAGTATGTCACTAGTATGCCTCTACTTGACTAGCTCGTTGATCGAAGATGGTTAAGTTTCCTAGCCGTTGACATGGGTTTTCATTTGAGTAACGGGATCACATCATTAGAAGAATGATGTGATTGACTTGATCCATTCCGTTAGCTTATCACCCGATCGTTTAGTATGTTGCTATTGCTTTCTTCATGACTTATACATGTTCCTATGACTATGAGATTATGCAACTCCCGTTTACCGGTGGAACACTTTATGTGCTAGCAAATTTCACAATGTAACTGGGTGATTATAAAGGTGCTCTACAGGTGTCTCCAAAGGTACTTGTTGGGTTGGCGTATTTCGAGATTAAAATTTGTCACTTTGATTGTTAGAGAGGTATCTCTGTGCCCTCTCGATAATGCACATCACTTAAGCCTTGCAAGCATTGCAACTAATGAGTTAGTTGCGGGATGATGTATTACAGAACAAGTAAAGAGACTTGCCGGTAACAAGATTGAACTAGGTATTGAGATACCGACGATCGAATCTCGGGCAACTAACATACTGATGACAAAGGGAACAACGTATGTTGTTATGCGGTCTGACCGATAAAGATCTTCGTAGAATATGTGGGCGCCAATATGAGCATCTAGGTTTCGCTATTGGTTATTGACCGGAGACGTGTCTCGGTCATGTCTACATAGTTCTCGAACCCGTTGGGTCCGCACGCTTAGCGTTTCAATGACAGTTATATTATGAGTTTATATGTTTTGATGCCCCGAAGGTTGTTCGGAGTCCCGGATGTGATCACGGACATAACGAGGAGTCTTGAAATGGTCGAGACATGAAGATTGATATATTGGAAGCCTATGTTTGGATATCGGAAGTGTTCCGGGTGAAATCGGGATTTTACCGGAGTACCGGGAGGTTACCGAAACCCTTCGCGAACTTAATGGGCCTTAGTGGGCCTTGGTGGAAGAAAGGAGAGGTGTCCAGGGCAGGGGCCTCGCCCCCTCCCCCCTAGTCCAAATAGGATAAGGAGAGGGGGCGGCGCCCCCCTTCCTTCTTCTCGTCCACCTTTTTCCCTTCTCTCTCCTAGTCCAACAAGGAAAAAGGGGGGACTCCTACTCCCAGTAGCAGTAGGACTCCTCCTGGCGCGTCCCTGGCGCGTCCCTCTCTAGGCCGGCCGCACCCTCCCCCCTGATCCTTTACTAGTACAAATGCCCGTGCGTTGCATCGGGCGAAAAAACACAACATGCTTCATGTGCCATTATGCACCATTTTTTATATCCAATTTTAATAAATATCAATAATAATGTTAAACTGATTAGTCCTTTTTGTAGTATGATTTTTTTTGCGGGTATAAATTTGTATTCACCCACAAAAAAGGTATAAACTTGTATTGCTCAAGCAACAACCTTGCACTCGTCCTGACAACATAGAAGAAGAAATATATATTCTGGGTGCATGCATAATATGAGTGGGTGAACGCACGGTCTCAACATAGCCGGTCCCAAGCCCGGGTAAAGGAGGAGGGTTGTGATAGGCTTCGCGAGCCAACGTAAAAACTCAGCCACTCTTATAAAGATGAAACCCAAATTTGACATGGGAGGAGTCCGTTAAGAGAGACCTGAAGGATTGGAGTATCACCAAAGAGCTAGCTATAGACAGGGGTGCGTGGAAGCTTGCTATCCATGTGCCAGAGCCATGAGTTGGTTGCGAGATCTTATGGGTTTCACCTCTAGCCTACCTCAACTTGTTTGGGACTAAAAGCTTTGTTGTTGTTGTGGTTGTATTCCATCCATGAGACATAATAATGTTACCAAGATAGCTTGTCAGCCAACACGGATACATTGACACGACAAAACAGTAACTATGTTCATACCTTGTGAGTTATATTCTAAGTATATGTAGATGGTGATGAATCAAAGCTTCTCTGCATACTTATTCCTCAGTGCACTTGTCCTGTAACAAGTTAATCTTGTGTTATTATAGAACTTAGTAGAGTTTAGTAACACTTGTTTGGGAAAATGATCAACCAGATGATCTGCAAGAGCAGACTACCTTATCATGTATTAGTACGTGACTCTCTTTCTTTGCTGCTGGTAACTTATAACGGTAATGCAGCACACGAAACTCAAGGGAATCACAGTAATACGTATGCTCCCCTCTGAAATACGCCCTTAACTACTGAAGAAAAAGAAGAAATAGTACTCCTGACCAAAAAGAAGAAAAATAGTACTGCTGACGAAAAAGAAGAAATAACAACCAGCTCCATGTAAAAAACAATTATGCTGCAGTAATAGAAATAGAAGTTATGAAAGCCTGAGCAGTTATTCCTGCCCACTAAGCAAAACTGTAGCACTATCAACCATAAGCATTGCATTATTGCATATGGCTAAACTTGACATATATATACCACAGTGCATCCAAACCTATTTCAGCAAGAGAAAGAACTATTCTTTTAGTTTTACTTGATTTTTGTTAGCAAGTAAAATTGTTGGAAATGTAGCCATGCGGTGCCAGATTTACATGGACCATATAAACCACAGTAAGATGATGTTAGCTATCTGTATAAATTTGACTCTCCCATGTCTGGATTGCAAGAATTTTCATGAGCTTACCTGAGTACAATGCCGCTGGTCCAGCTTCTTGGTGGAAACCAGATGTGGTCTTGTTGCTGGAGCTGGACTACTCACCGAGACATGATTCTTCGGATGACTTTCCATTGTTGGAAATGGAAAGTCATTGGATTGGCACAACGACTTGTCTGGCCTCATGATGATAGCACTTGTCGTCGACTCTAGAGCATCATACCATGCTTATGTTAAAATCCCCAAAACTAAGATAAGATACATAGAAATCCCAAGAGTATGTGTCAATACGACCTGATCATGAATTGAAAAATCTGTTCCGAGGGAATAATAAATAAGAAGAATGCAGTTTGTGTTACTTACTTCCTCGCATCAATTTAAACTCCTAACTGTTGCAGCTAGTTTCACAAAGGAAAGAAGATGGCAAAATAATACAAAGTTTCCATCCTATAACCATAACTAAACTTGGCTGCAAATGAAAGATATCTACTACAGGAGTTGATCCACGCTTTCATCCTCACATGTGACAGTCTCTTCTAAATAACCGGAGTACATTCTACGAGAAGGGAGGCTAAACTCACTCAAACAATAACTGTGAACGATCCTCAAGCAATGACATCCTTCTTGATACAGCTAGCTGAAATTAACAACAAGCGGGTTACTATATCCAATTTCCAACTGAAAAGATTAAGTGGTCATGCACACACACAACTCATTTGAAGAATTTCAGACCAGCTAGTTTCAAGCTGGGCTGCCTGTTTCAAGATTTTTGTTATATCTCCGGGCCCATTTCAGCATGTGATGGAACGATTCTTTTAGCTCTTCTTTCTTAGACTCGCTCAATTGTGTGCAGTTTTTGTGACATCTGAACTTCAAAATAAGCAACTTAATAATCTCAAAACCCGATATGAACAGGACTGACCACGCAACTTGGATAAGATTTTGATGGAACGCATCCAGATCAATCTGTCGATCACCTCTCTCCGAAAAACAATATACACCACCAAATTCAGATGTTGCAGAATTCTATAGGATCTCTTCAAGCTAAGAATCAACAAGCTGGTGAGAGACCAAAAATCAAAATAATAATTTCACACGTTCAAATGCACACCTTCAATCCAACTCTCAGATTTGAAAGCAACTGAGAGTATTTCATTGAAGTGTCTGGACATCTAAACTGTACAACCTCAAGCAATTCTAGAACCTACATGAAACAAATAGTACGTAAGATTTTCCAGCGGACAAATTGTCAGGATATCTTTCTCTCACTGTTAATGAATAAAAGTTAAATGAAACTGCTGGTGTAACAGTCTACTGGCCTGAAATCCTGCTATTCGTGTATATGAACAGAAAAAGTTAATGAACTAAACACCATTAGGCCCCAAAATAAATACAGAATTGTACTGAGATGAGGTCCGAAAATATGTAAACATCATACAACATAATTATGCAGCATTGACAATATCCCCTTTAGCATGTTCCTTGCCTCATCACATAAAGGAGAAAAGGAGCAAACCAAAATCCATGGCTCACTGGCCTATATTCATTGGCTACTAAAAAAATGTCCATATGGTTGTCATTCATTGTCGTCAAGCTCTTCTACTGCCATCCTTATCTGCACAAAAGATAATGTTAGAACTAAAGATTAAACTTATGAAATCTTGAAGTGCAGTACTGTCATGGTGACATACACACGCGAGCCCGTGCTATTCAGTCAAATACCTAGGGGCCCCAAACATTCTGGAGGTAGGATGTTGCCTGTTGATATTCTTGTGATGAATCAGATTCGAGAGGGAGGGAGGGAGGGAGCGTTGCTCAAGAGAGGAATTTTTGGTGGCTGCTCTCCATCAAATAGCAACGGAATCCCAATATTAATCAAAGAAGGGAGAAGGACTTACCAAGTCCATGTTTTTCTCTTACCAAGTCCCATCGGCCATTGTCCAACAGCAGCAGTAGCACCACCAACGGAGCTCGAACCCAGCACCGCAGGATCCCGCCACCCCTTCCTGAAGTCTCCTTCCTTTCCTTCTTCCTCCTGGCTCTCTCTCATCTCTCTCTCTTTGGCCGCACTCACCAGTGCTGCTGTAGGAGGCGGGCACCACCAAGACTTCCCTGTGGCTCCTCAGACCCTCTCCTCCCTGCCTCTCCCCTCACCTATGTCTCTCTCACAGGTACAGAGCCACCGTATTGATGGAAAGACTTCGCCGGAGCTAGCCATCTCGCTCGGTACCGGCGAGGAACGTCGGCGCGATGAACTTGGAATTGAAGCCCCACCATTGGACCTCCTCATGCG